>NC_085105.1:1335000-1367500 GCF_963422355.1 Corticium candelabrum
TCTCATAAATTGGTACTATTACAAGCTATATGATGATCTAAACTAAATAACTCTAAAAACTACACAAACAAAAAGGACCCTTAGGCCCTACACATACAATGATTTAATAATTTGCAACTGTAGTATTCATTCTGTGAATGCTATATAACTTGTCTGCTATAACTACTTGCTCTTAAATTGGGCCTTGTTTCTTTCCCTCATCATCTCTAGACAACTCGGCCAGCTTGTTCAGATAGTTGGAGGCTTGTATCTCCCAACGACCAAAATGTTCAACAACCAAGGCAACAAAAGATGGTTTGATGCCTCCTGGAAGAAGCTCTTGGTTGTATTTAACCTCTTTTCTCTCCTCCCTCCTTGAGGCCGCATTTATACCTGCTGTGCTAGCAGCCAATGCTAGCAAGTCAGTGCACCAGGGATGTGCTAGAGAATTGTCTAGTTCTGTGTCGTGGCCAGTTTAGGGATCGATGACAACAATGTCTGGTCTGTTGTCATTGTTGAGGTATCGATGAGTCGGTTCTTTGCTGTGCTGGAAGTTCAGTTCGGTCAAACACTCTGACCAGACATGCTGTTTGTCTGTCTGTCTGTCTGTCTGTTTGTTTGTCTGTCTGTCTGTTTGTATCCATCTGTTTCTGTATTCACCTGGGGATCACAACTTTCTGATCAGATCGAGTGGGCAGCGAATTCTGGCGACAACATGAACAAATAGGCACTGATGAAGGAGGCATCAAGTAAAGAGTTAATTGATATCTTTACCTGTGACTTAATTCATGCATAACTGCTCTACTTTTCAGTCTTACTTTAACACAAACAGAAAAAGGTCACCCACCAGCCATAGAACATGTTGGCAAGTCAATCAGAACACAAATAGAAACAGGTGTGTTGATACATGTTGCATAGTTCATCTAACGTGTAAACAGGTGGACAGACAGACAGACAGACAGAAGGACAGACAGACAGAAGGACAGACAGACAGAAGGACAGACAGACAGAAGGACAGACAGACAGAAGGACAGACAGACAGAAGGACAGACAGACAGAAGGACAGACAGACAGAAGGACAGACAGACAGAGGGACAGACAAACAGACAGACAGATAGATAGATAGACAGATGGGCAGATAGACGGACAGACAGACACATAGACAGACAGACAGACAGCCAAAGACAGAAGGAAAGACAGAAGACAGACAGACGGACAGACAGAGAGGCAGACAGACGGACAGACAGACACATAGACAGACAGACAGACAGACAGACAAATAAACTCACAGAGAATGAGGAATTACTACACAACAATCAATACACACACCTGAACACCCAACACCAACAACGATGCACACAAATTCTCCTCACTTTTTTACTTACTTATTGTATTTAGGCATGTTCTGGCCTGCTCATGTTGCCCCAGTCAACTACCCGTGGAAGGTCTCACCTTACCTTGCCCAGAGAACCAAGCAGTTGCAGCCGATCATGAATGAAATTGATCCCTACTATCCAGTGAGTTGGGAGAGACAGTCGTGGATGAGCTGCTGTATTCCAATGGTTTCTGTTGTAGGATTTTAGTCAGTTGGAGGTGCTGGGGAAGGCTCCGTCTCGGTTGAAAGGTACTACAGTGTTGGCTGCTCTGACTGAAACGTCTGAGGAGCCTGAAATTGAGGAAGAGCTAATGTGAGTATTTAGAATATGGAAGATAGACAGACAAACAGACAGACAGACAGAAAGACAGACACACAAATAGACACGCAGACAGATAGACAAGCACACAGACAGATGGACAGACACACAGACAGACAGATGGACAAGCACACAGACAGATGGACAGACACGGACAGACAGACAGACAGACAGACACAGACAGACAGACAGACAGACAGACAGACAGACAGACAGACAGACAGAAAGACAGACACACAGACAGACAAATGGACAGAAAGACAGACAAATGGACAGACAGACAGACACATGGACAGACACACAGACAGACAGATGGACAGACAGACACAGGCAGACAAACAGAAAACAGACAGAAAGACAGACACACAGACAGACAGATGAACAGACTGACAGACAGACAGAAGCAGACAGAAAGACAAATGGACAGACACACAGACACACAGACAGAGAGACAGACAGATGGACAGACACATAGACAGATGGACAGACAAATTGACAGACAGATGGACAGACAGATAGACAGACAGACAAACAGAAAGACAGATGGACAGACACAAAGACAGACAGACAGAAAGACAGACACACAGACAGAGACATACAGATGGACAGACACAGACAGACACATCCAGACAGACAAACAAATGAACAGACAGACAAATGGACAGACACACAGATGGACAGTCACACACAGACAGAGACAGAAACAGACAGAAAGACAGACACACAGACAGACGGATGGACAAACAAACAAATAACCGGCAGGCGAACAATATTAAAATCTCAAATTCAAAATATAGTCCAAACACTCATTAACCTACATCTAGGTCACCAACAATTGCCGTCAAACCTTCCACACAACCACAAAACGGACCATCTCTTATCTTTGGTGGAAACCACGCCTTCTGGGACGGCATCGAGAATCCGGAAGAGTCACCCGAATTTGAGCCAATACATGCACGTGTCACATTCGAAAATCTCTGCAATCAAATAAGCCTCTCGTCCTTGCACATCGTCAACGATGGAACGACAGCGATTTACTACTCGTGGAAACTGGTCCCGAAGACCAGTAGCCTCGATACGTGTCTGGACCAGGGCATACAGCGTTTCTATTTCAACACGTGCAGTGGGGTTGTGCTGCCGGGTCGCTCGTTGGACTTTCCGTTTATGTTTAAGTCGCCGTATGCGGGGATTTTCAGTGAGACGTGGCAGTTGGAGACGAGGCCTGTGTTGTGTCGGGGAGCTCCGCTGTTGGTGACGCTGAGAGGGGTGACGCGACGAGAGGACAAGTTGAAGGGAATACGGTCGGATATCGAGGTGAGATGAAGAGGCGGGTGTGATGATGATAGAGTGTTGAGGTGGTGATGTGGTTTGGGAGGTGGAAGGCAGGAGGAGTGTGGATGGACTACAGATGGACGGATGAGTGGACAGACTGATTGATGGATAGGCAGATAAACAAACAGTCAGGCAGACAAGTGGACAGACAGACAGGCAGACAGATAGACAGACAGGCAGACAGATAGACAGACAGACAGACAGACAGACAGACAGACAGACAGACAATGGACAGACAGACAATGGACAGACAGGCAGACAGACAGACAAATGGACTAACAGACAAATGGACAGACAGACAGACAGACAGTCAGACAGTCAGACAGACAGACACACCGCGCGTGCACACACACAGACTGGTGGATGGACAGATGGACGGACAAACTGTTGGATAGGAGACAAACGGGTAGATGGACAGACATAAACATACAACTGACATAGATAGGTTATACAACAAAATCTTTAGTGCACACGCTCACGTGCAATATATCACCTTCATTGCTTGATATATCATCATCATTTTGTTCATAAGTGTCTGCATGTATAGGCTGAATTGGAACACCGACAAGCTGTGAATGCTGTGATGCGATTAGTGAACGAGCTTGTGGATGCAGTTAGAACTCCACAGCGCGTTGCTTCTCCTCTGCAAGTGCTGGTTACTGAAGAAGAACGCTTTGAAGAAGCCAATAGTTCAGTAAGACTGATGTTGTGCTTCTAGCATGTGTGTGTGTGTGTGTGTGTGTGTGTGTGTGTGTGTGTGTGTGTGTGTGTGTGTGTGTGTGTCTGTCTGTCTGTCTGTCTGTTGTTTAGCCTCTGTTCATCCATCCATTTTGTCTGTGTCTACCTGTCTGCTCGACCACTTGCCACTTACTCACTGTTACTATGACTTCTAGCTATTCTTCAGTCAAGGAGCGTTTGAGGAACTGAAAACACTATGGAAGAATGCCAACATTCCTGATCATCTTGTAGAGCCACACGAAGTCGAACCAGCACCAGCACGTAGAGACATTGGTTCAGCTAAAGACAAAGTGAAGAAACATGGCGGTGGGAAAGAAGGAAGCAAACCATCAACACAAGGAGGAGCAAAGGCAGGAACAGATGTAGAATATCGATTGCCACCTGAGCTGCAGAAAGAGTTGGATGAGCTCATCATCGAAGAATGGGACTTATCTATAAGGTCTTTGAAAAAGGTATGAATAGATGTGTTTGGCAGATAGATATATGTAGATAGATGGAAGACAGACAGACAGATAAACAGAAAGACAGACAGACAGACAGACAGACAGATAATTTATTCTTGTGCAGATTCTACTTGTACATATGCTAGGATTTTTAAAATACAAATCTGTCCTTCCAAACAACAAAGTCATTAACTAATGGACTTGAATTTGAATGTCAAAATCAAATAATCTATCTAAATCACCATGATTAGGTGACAGTTTTGAAAGTTTTCTAAGGATAACTTTGGCATTGCATCTTTGCAGAATTGTAGAAAATCTTTTTTCTCCAATACGACGTGAACATGGAAGCATTAAAATTTGCTTCTGGATTTGCTGACTGTTGTGACAAATGCTGAAAAAATTCTCTGCCTTCGTGCCCCACCTCCCAAAATGTTCTATCTCAAGAGGAAGACATCTTGATAGATATCCTCAGACAGACAGACAGACAGATAGGTCTTCCCTGGAGAAGTAGATGAGAACATACACAAAAGAGACTATCAAAGTAGTTTGCATTAAACTAAAGCTGAACTCAGTAGATTGCTTGTATTTAGTGTTAGAAATGTAACGTAGAGTTTGTGTTTCAATAAATGAGATAGACAGACAGACAGACAGACAGACAGACAGACAGACAAACAGCTCAATTCCTACACCGCCTGTCACTCCAGTCTATAGACGAAGACGGAAGAAAGAACAGTCGTGAATTTAAGTTATTGTGGCGTAAATGCATGTCGGTAGCTTTGCAAGGTGTAATGCTAGCGTAATTAGCAGAAAGTTGGCAAGACTGGGACATTCTTCATTCGCACGTAGTTAAATTATGGCGTCGGCCGTTTGGGCCAGACTAGAATGTAGTAGTGTTGTTCTTTGAAAATATATGTATTGACAAACAGAAAGACAGACAGACAGACAGACAGACAGACAACCAGACAGACAGAGAGACAGACAGATACAGACACGAGTTGTACATACTTCTCATCGTGTAGCAAGTCAAAGAAATTTGTGTCATACAGATGTAGTGATCTAATTGAGTTTGTTTAGAGAATCCTGCTGGTTGAGACTGATGCACGACGAGAAGACTACCTTGCTCATGTAAATCGAATTGTTGTCAGCATGTCTTTTCCGCCTCTGAATGCAAAGCAAGAGCAGCTTTACAACATCGGGTATGTAGCAACAGTAAATACACGTACAGACAGACAGACAGACAGATTGTTTATTTGAATGCTTACTCTACCGATAACAAGCGCTAACTTTATGCAAAACAATAACAGTCAATGGGCAAAATGTTGAATATCTCTATCTATACTACTAAAATCGGCAGTGTTTGTGTATATATATATATATATATATATATATATATATATATATATATATATATATATATGTATATGTATATGTATAAGTTTGATAGCCGGCTAGACCGAATTGCCCACAAGGCTAAAATTTGGGGTACGGGTGTAACTTGACATGGGTAAGAACATAGGCAGGGTGGTGTCGTCTTCCAGCTTTTTTAGTCGGGTCCCCTTTTGGGGGTGCATCGCACAACGACATAATGCTGTTCATTGTTCAAGAAGGAAACCGAATGCCCCTGATAGACTCAATTTGAAGGAAGTTCCTTTACTTGAACTCAATCACGTAGGGTAGTTTTGTTTTCTACTAACTAAGAGTGCAATGCTCACTTTCAATATCCATTGTTTGTTCACATGCCATTGTTACTTCACAATGCTATAGCTATCCAGCAGTCCCATCAGACTGCGTTATCTGAGCAAGCTGTAGTTGATTTGTTTATCTTAAACATCAAACTACATCCAGAGCAAAAAGATAAGAGTTCTGAAAAGAAATATTGTTTAGTGCGTAGGTAGGTTGGAAACAGCTGAGTATATTCTAAAATATCCCAGGAGGACCCGCTTCTACTCGCTCGCATTGGACAACATCAAACTACGGCCAGAGCAAAGACATAGAGGTCCACTTTAGTAATGGTCAGTGCATAGATTGGAAATGTGCTGAGTATATTCTAAAATATCCAAGGAGGACCCGCCTCCACTCACAAGCGAATTACTCTGCAACGGCTCGATCATTGGACCTCCACCAAAATTAAGCTGACCTCAGACGGTATGCACGGAGCGTGTCGTTTCTTACCGGTGACGTCAAAAACGACAAGATATTTTTGTGTAGGATATCTGGGTATTTAGAAATACGCCTACCGTTGGTTTTTCCGAGTACGCTTGCCGAATACCTGCCACATTCCATACGCCTGTTTCCTGCAAAGACAGCATTGTCTTCCAAGTGAAATGGCTCCGAGAAGACTCACTGAAGAGACGTGTGACTGCATTTGCACTGAATCCAACCTAAATGTTTCCTGCACCGAGTGCTACACTGGGAGTGTGAAAACATCGAAAACGGAGACCAAACAGTGCGCTAAATGATGCATGCCTGCATGTCAAGCTACTGCATGTATTCTATGGGTGAGTAAGAAACTGCACGTGACTAGCAAGTTTCTGTTACCCAGATATATATCTCTGAACGGGAAAGTCGCTGCAAATTCCTTGGAATGGGACACTCGGTTAAGTTTTCATTTGTCTTCAACAAGATATTAACTAATTAGCACATTCCAGTTTATTCAAACAGATGCTCACACCAGACATTTGAATTGAATCCACACAGGGAGTGTGTCGATTTCTGCCAAAAAATTGCACATAACGTGTCTACACACGCTCAAACTGACTCTTCCATCATAACACTACAGTACTCTGCCTGTACAAAGGACGGGTCATGTATCTAGTCATATGTAAAGTCATCGAAGTTGCACTTAGACAACTTTGACAACTTCTTAAAAATCACTCAAGAGTTGCAAGACTGTAACTACAGACGGTTGCTTCCTCCATCTATTTCGAAAGTCTGCTTCATTGTTCCTTCCATGTTCATCTTTCAACTTCATGTGGAGATCTTATTTAAATATTCTTCAGCCATAGGGCCCCAAAAGCCGAAGTGCTCGAATACCAATGGGATACACGGTGTGGTAGACTCTGATATGGATTGTTGTTGACCATATTTTGCCATCTTTCTTTTGTTCTCGCATCTCTGCCGCATAGCCTGACCTTTTGGCAGCTGATTTTAGGGTGTTGCAAGAATGTGGGTGAGCCATTGAAATATCCAAGTCTGTTGTGGAATATTCAGTGGGATCGTATGTTGCTATATCCGGTCGGTTCTCTGAGTTGATATATCTGTTTCTAGACTCAACTTGATGAGGAATGTTTAATTCATCTAAACATTTAGCCCAAGTCGAGACGATTGTATTATGTTGCCACACTGGCCCCTGCCAAACTTGCAGGTTAATGGATGGTAACCATGTTTATCAAAACTTGGGCCACAGTCACGCTTGGTAACAATTTTGAGGAAAAGGTAAAGGAATGCCAAGTCTCAGGAATGCTGCCAACCGAAATTCTGAAGATTTAATAACAAATTTTGGTGCTGAAAAGATAACTTGAAGCCATGAACCAGCTCGACGTCCCTGACAAGACCTTGTCCTTGCAGCATGCTTGACAGAAGATGTTTGCATAACACATGTTGCAGCATTTTCTTCAGCGATATCAGAGCTTAGGCGATTTTGGAGTTTACTGGATTTGCCATAAGTCCAGACAATGTGTGAGGTGTAAGTGCCTCTCCATCCAATCCTACAGTGGCAGGAAGGCTTGCAACTGCCTCACAAAGATGCTGATAGAAAGGAGGTAAACTAGCATAGTTGATTAGATTGTCACATAGATCTGCTCTAGATGGAAATCTTTGAGGAATTTTGCATAGTGGATTACACCATGATCCCACAACGGCAGCAGTGGAGATTTTCATCAAGGTTGTAATGCCAAAACCTCCCAATTTGATCTTAAGAGATGGTTGTTTCCATGCCAACTCATCAAGTGAGCTCAACCCAGTATTTACGCGAATGTGTCTCTTGATAGTTGGTCATGAATATAAGAAGCTTGATTTAAAACGAGGGGGCACACATTTTGCTAAATAATTTAGTGTAGGAACATGACAGCACCGAAGTAGGAGAAGTGCACTCTGATGATCATTCATGGTGAGCAATTGAGAACAGAGAACTTCGACCTGCAGCTGCTGTCTTGTTACATCTAGACTGGACGTAGGAATCATTGCCAACAGGAACTCCAAGGATTTCAACACCAGAAGTTACTACAGGAACTGAGTAGCTGTTTACATGACTCTCTTGCAAATATATTTCACATTTTCGATCACAAATCATCAGGTTGATGGATCGGAGTTCTTTTCTTAGCTCATTTAGAACAGACTCATACTGTTGACTGTAGCCGACAACAAAAATGTCATCCAAGTAAGCCAAAATAGCAAGGTCAATGTGCTTCATTTGAAACCTGTTGATAACTGGGTGTATAGACAAAGCGAATAGAAAAGGACACAAGGGATCTCTGGATAACTGACACAGATTTACCATTGAAGTACGCCAATGGACTAGTGATGCAATACATTTGTTGGACATGAGCATGCACTTCAGGAAAGTGAGTTACCACCTCATTCAAATGTTGTTGTCTTGAGACACAATTGAAGGCGATGGAATATCTGTTTTAAGAATTCCCAATTCTGGATCTGACTCCAGTAGCATTTGAATGTGGTGGAGTAGCATTTTGATCCTCCTGGTGTAGCTACTCCATTTTGAAGGGGAGCGAAGTAAGACGTCAAACCTGGCTTCAGCTGCAGACAAAATAAATTGTCTTTGCCGTCAATCATCGTCAGACAGACGACAAACAGATAAACATACATACATACATACATACATACATACATACATACAGACAGACAGACAGGCATGACACTTAGGAGACCAATTTTTCAAGACCTAACACAGCAAATAAGGAAACTTCCATTCGTATTCAATTGCAACCTCACATCATTTCAGATACGAATTACTTGCCGACTGGGTTGATCTAAGTGTCAGCTCTTCGGCTCGCATACGCAACACACTCGGTCTTCCCGAAAAAAGCTTCATCAAATCAGAAGCCACAGAAGTTGAACAACCTCCTCCTGAAACCAACAAGAAGCAGAAAGAGAGCAGAGGCAAAGTTGGTGGAGATAAAGGAGGAGGAAAGAGGGACAAGGCTGCTGAGTCGAAAGGATCAAAACGAGGAGAGAAGGAGAAGGTTGGTGAGGATCGGCCGACGTCAAAGTCGAAGCCCGTTGCTAGTGGAAGGAGGTCACGTGGTGGAGGAAGCCCACCAAAGAAAGGAGCTGTCACTGTGGTGGAGGATGTAAGCTACCGGCATGTGTGTACACACTCATAAACCAGTCACACACACACACACAAACACAAACAAACAAACACATAAACACAAACACGCACACAAACAAACACATAAACACACACATGCAGACACACAGTGGCACAAAAAACACATGCAGACAAACAAACAAACGCAAACACAAGCAAACACACACACACACACACACACACACACACACACACACACACACACACACACCAATCAAACACATGCACAGAAACAAACCAAAAACACAAACAAAAACACACATGCAAACAAACACAAACAACCCTACAAGCACACATGTAAACAGACACACAAACAAACACACACACAAACAAACACAAACAAACAAACACACACACAAACAAACACAAACAAACAAACACAAACAAACACAAACGCACGCACACACACACACACCTGTTAACATCATATATTATGGATGTGTTAGCACGTGTCAAGTGAAGTCCGTATTGCTCAATCCGACGTGGACGTGTCGAAAGCCGAAGATCCCGTACTACAAGCTAAGTACGACGAGCAATTCTACATGCAAGTCTACACCTCCCTACAAATCATACTAGACAGAATGACAATGCTGTTCGAAGAGGTCAGCACTAGGGGACAAAGTACAGGTAAATAACCTCACCTATTGAGTAGTTAGAGATCTCAGTATCCCTAACTAATCAATAGTCGTAGTATTCACGATCAGTTATAGACGATAAACACGAAACGAACCTATTCGATTGAGTTCTGGTGTCAACACGTTTGGTCACGTGCAGACATAGTGACGTCTGTCCACGTGACCACCTCGATTTTTAATTAATTAATTTTTTCATAGCGTGGTAAGTCGCCACGAAAATTAAAAACGTAATTAATTAATTAACATCAACTATAATAATGAGCGCATGCGCTACATTCCAGTTGTTCTGCCCTTGGTCTACATGCAGAGGCATTACTGTAACCCTAGCGCATGCGTAACATCAGCAATAACAATGAGCGCATGGTCTGCATTCCAATTGTCCGGCTGTCTAGGTTTCCCCCTTGATGCACTGTCATCATCACTACAATGTAGTCTTGCATCGGGGGGGGAGAAGGGGGAGGGAGGAGAAGGGGGAGGGAGGAGAAGGGGGAGGGAGGAGAAGGGGGAGGGAGGAGAAGGGGGAGGGAGGAGAAGGGGGAGGGAGGAGAAGGGGGAGGGAGGAGAAGGGGGAGGGAGGAGAAGGGGGAGGAGTTGCAATCTGCACTGGGGCGAGGCTAGCAGGATGCTAACATCAAGACATTTGGGGAGAAACTTGAATTTTGTCATTTGAAGGTATGGACATATGATGCTACATACATAAGTTACATCATTACGCCGCCAGTACTAATTACACTCTAAAGTATGAACTTCTGTTTCATCATAGAAATTTGTGACATCACTCTGATCCAAACCACGTGATTTTACACACACACACACTGCGATTGTTATCTTGCATCGTTTATGTGTGAAAAATTATAAAGCTGCAATTTCCTACGAACGCCCGCCTCTGCCTCTTTCAGCAGACGCATAAACTCTTCGACGTTGAAACGATAATTCGAAAACTTAGCGTATCCTCCTCCATACTCCCGATTAATATCAACCATCTCTAATTTTTCCTCATCCTCCCAGGTTACGTAGTCGACTCCTCGAAGCCTCGACAGATCGTAATAACACCGACGATCGTGGCAATGAAACAAGTCGAATACGGTCGCCCAATCGGGCAAGAAGAGCAAGTGTGTGAGACCGGCTCCATGGATACCAACAAAAATGTCGCTATTTTGTGTGACACTCAACTGTTGAAGGAACGGAATGCTGTAATTATAATTCACAACGGATACGTCATACGAGCCATCACTTCTCATAGCATCCACCAACTCGTCCTCATTGAGTATCCGTCTGTAGGTCGTCCCGCGGACCAAAAGAGTCACCCGCAGTAACCCATCACTCGACACGCGTTGCTGCTTGATACCCAATCGGGCAAGAATGTGCCGATTAAAAGCCTTAAACAGCCCGCTGTTACGACATCCGGGTGTAATAAACGAGCTGTAATACAACCCGAGTCTCATCCGGGGAAGTAAAGCAAACATGACGTCACGGAAACAGACTCGTTTACCATCATAGTCTGCGATCATCTTTCTCTCATGACGAGTAAACGCGCTCCACGTCGCGCCGAATAGGCTGTCGACGCAGCGAACCATCCGCGTGTCCCACACGACGATTAGTATGTCGTCGGTGAACGAGCCGTTGACGTGCTGCGATGCGTAGAGATTGAAGAAGTCGCAGAAGTGGTGGTACATGTTGACGGTGACGTCAAGTTTCATGAACACGACGGGACGAGTCTCGACCAAGTCGCAGTGGCTGCGATCCGGCGAGCCGTCCCGTTTGAATGGCCGGAAGTCGAGTGATCTGTAGCTCTGTAGCTCGGATATCCACGACCATACGGGACCTTTGTGTTCACTGTCTCTGTCATGGAGGTTTTCGTGGTACTGACAATGTCCACCGATTTGTCCCTCATCGAATACGTCCTCTCGGTATGAGCCCGCGCTGTGTGCTATGCGAAGGTTGCTGAAATCGGCGTACAAGTTCGTCGCGTGGCAAATGCGCATGTGCGCGTCGCATCGTAACTCCGATTGGCCGACGTCGGGAGACGCCGAGTTCCCGGATAATTCCGGTGCGCATATGGTTTGCATTTCGCGATACTTCTTGACGTACCCGAAGTCGGCGTCATACCAGAATCGTTCTGTCTTACCTGAAAGGGGTGGTTGGTGGGCTCCGTCGCATTGAATTTCGTCGTAAATCCATTTTTCTGGTGTACAGCCCGACTCGTAGCCCCAACATTTTTCTACGTTCGGTGTCTCGCATGTCGAACTCCAACACGTGTCCTCCGTGAAAGAAACGACGCCCGCGCAACATGCAATGAAAATAATATTCACTGAGAGAAACATCCGGTACACTGAAATGTCCCGTATACCATCAACAGACACGTGATTACTAAACACGTGACTATTGCTGTTTATCCAATGAGAGTGCGGCACACTAAATCACACGCATGCGTCGTATATAAGTTACAAATCAATGAATGAAAGTAATCCTCGTGCGTGAGTGGTTGGTCTGCCACACATTGAGCCTTTCATACTCATCAAGACACTCATCGAACTGAGCTGGTGTGTAGCCCTTTGCAAGCACACGCTGCCGAGCCTCCTCCAACCTAATTTCATTATTCAATCAAAACATTTAACTAATAAAAATATAAATACACAAATAATGAAACTAATAATAAATAAAATAATAAATAACTAATTAATAAAAATAATTAAATAATAAATAAATATATAAATATTTATTATTTATTTGTTTTATTATTTAATTATTTAATTAATTATTTTTTATTAATTATTTATTTATTATTTATATAAATAGTAAATAAATAATTAATAAAATAATTAAATAATAGATTTAGGGGTTCAAACCCCAGTGACGACAGTAACTTATGAAATGTGTCTGTCCTTCTCTCTCATGTTTCTCTACTTTATCCATGAGACTATGACTCGTTTCAGTCGTTGGGCAGTTTCTGTGGTCTGGGGAACGGTCCATTGACAATGACATTCAGTGCTCTCCTGGTGGTCATTGATATCCACTAGGCATGCTGTATCGAGTTTGCGGTCACCGTAATGCCTGCAATCTATATCGAATTGGCTAGTCATTGATCGCCGTGTGGAATACACAGAAACATGTATCCTGCTGGGCTCACCTGCTGGGTTGGTGGGCGCCCAGATGGGGGTAAAGACCCCACTTGCCCATCATGGAGGGGCATAGCGACACAAATAAATAATTAATATATAAATAGTAAATAAATAAATAAATAAATAATAAGTAATAAATCTATATCTATAAAGGAAAGTAGGCCCATGGGTGCAGCCATTTTGAATTTTTGTTTCGTAATTGCTCGCAAACTGCAATTCCTTTCCGCTCCTCCTTTAGCACATGACCTTCTCTACTTTCGTAAAGCAACTGGTGCTTTTTGCAGTGGCCAGTACCCTGTACTTTGCTTTGTGTTGGGTTTTTTTTTGAAAATCATGACGTCACAAAAAGTTTGTTCCCTATGCGCTCGCAAACCGCTGCACTTCCTTGCTTCTCCTTTAGCATGCGGCCTTTTCTCAGTTTGCAATAGCAACTGGTGACGTTTTCGGTAGTCTGTGTCCTATACCTAGGTGTTGCTGGCGTTCATCTGTACTTCTTGATGTCATCCTATGCCTACTCATTGTTGCGTCGCATATTGTGACGTCACAAACGCTCTGCTGTTTTGGCTAAAGCGCGACAAAAAGTTGTCATTACAGCAAACCCACCTGTACACTGTCAAAATGCCTCCCGAAAAGCGCTGTCTGTCTGCTATGTCGTCAAAGGCAAAGCGATGAAAGTTATCACTGCGACAGGAAAAAGATAACGAAGCTACTCGCCGGCTTGACTCACAGCGCCAGTGCAGTGCCCGTCGATGGATCACGAAAGCTACTACTAAAACTTCTCCAGTCAACGAAAGAGCTAACGATGACCACCGCTGTCTTTCTCAACACGCACTTAGCATGTGCGTCAATAATCACGTACTTCTAAAATATTCTTATACTTTCTAACCAAGTTGTCTCCTTTTTGGAACTGTGTCTATGTAGGCAATGCATACCGTTATCAATGCTTATATAAAATCATAGTTATAGCAATACCACAAACGGTCTTTTGGCGTACAGGTTCTCCTCTATCTTGCATGTTGCCATCATTTACTAAACGTTTCTATTAGATATCTTACACTGAAGCCTACTCCTAACAACATTGGCAAAATGAACATCAAGTGCAAACATTGCGAAGCACTGACAGGGAAGAAGGAACCACCAGGCATCTGCTGCAGTGGCGGAAAAGTTTTGTTACCCGCCACACCCAAACCGCTTACCCCATTGGTCCATCTCCTTTTGGAACAAAGAAGCACAACATTTCCTCTCAAACACGCGAGCGTATAACTCGGCTTTTCAGATGACGTCCTTTGGATGCAATGAAATTAAAGCTCGCACCGGTTGGAATCCCTGTTTCAAAGTTCAGGGACAAATCTATCATTCTATCAGAAGTCTTGCTCCTCCAGAAAATTCTACTGCTAAATTTGCTCAAATTTACTTTGTCGGTGATGTCATGGCTAACATGATCCACGGACCATGCGGACTCCTCAACAAAAATTCGTCTTGTATGGTTGACAACTACTGCTCGAAGCTTTTTCCAAAGAATTTCTGCCATAAAACTCAATGTTCCAATGACGGACATCCACTTTATCGTCATCCATGGGCGTCTCCGCTTGGATAATCGAATTTTATTATGCCCCAAGAGTCTAGACGCTGGAATTGTGTTAATTAACTTAACTAATGGGCCCGGGCAAAGAATGGGCTACATGGCTTGTAAATAATAAAATAAATAAATAATAAAATAAATAATAAAATAAATAAATAATAAAATAAATAATAAAATAAACAGATAATAAAATAAATAGATAATTAAATAAATAATAAAATAAGTAGATAATAGAATAAATAGATAATTAAATAAATAATAAAATAAATAAAATAATTAAATAATAAAATAAATAGATAATAAAATAAATAGATAAAATAATTAAATAATAAAATAAATAAATAATAAAATAATAAAATAAAATAAATAAATAATAAAATAAATAAATAATAAAATAAATAAATAATAAAATAAATAAATAATAAAATAATTAAATAATAAAAAAAATAATAAAATAAATAAATACATAAACTAATACAGATTGTAAACATTTAAACTAAACAAACAAATCTCTACATGATAAATAACGATGAGTGAACTCACCGAAGTGACTTGGCGTCTGAGATTTCACGTACAATACGATATATAGCGTCTACTGGTTTGGCTGTTCTACACAGAAGCAGCTCATTGTGAGCAGATTGCAGCAATAAATAGAAAAATGAGTAAACTACCTGCTGCTTGTTTCGTCGGCATAGAGAGAGTACTTTGACATTTCCATGAGTCTCATGGCTTCGTTGATGTCCTCGCGTTCGACCACATCGGCAAGACGCAGTCTGGCCTACAAGCAATGAAGAAATTAGATTAAACGGTTGGAAGTGTATCGAGTTTGATTGTCTGACACTATCATCTGTCTGTCTGTCTGTCTGTCTGTTTATCTGTGTGTGTGTCTGTCTGTGTTTATCAGTGTCTCTGTCTGTCTTTGTCTTGTCTGTCTGTCTATCTGTGTGTCTGTCTGTCTTTGTCTTGTCTGTATGTCTATCTGTGTGACCGTCTGTCTCTGTCTTGTCTTATCTGTCTGTCTATCTGTGTGTCCGTCTGTCTCTGTCTGTCTGTCTGCCTGTCCGTCCATCTTTGTTTGTCTGTCTGCCTGTCTGTCTGTCTGTCTGCCTGTCCGTCCATCTATGTTTGTCTGTCTGTCTGTCTGTCTGTCTGTCTGCCTGTCCGTCCATCTATGTTTGTCTGTCTGTCTGTCAACCTATTGAACCATTCGTCTGTTCATCTGGATTTCTCGCTTCACCCAATCTATTCCCCACACCTTACACTCATTCCTATCTTCACAACCTCCAAGCCTTGCAGAACTCAAACGAATAAGAATTCCTTACCAAAGCCGTTGAGAGACGTAAAATAGCCAACAACGTTCGAGCAGAGATATAAGTGTTGTTGAAATTGTTTCGTTCATTTCGAGCTTCCTTCCGCATTTCAACATAAGCTCCTGTGATGTAATCAGTCAAAGCCTCTGGAATTACTGGCTCCTTGGTCTTGCATAGTGCAATGTAGCGACTGATGAAAATAACGAGTGAGAAATTGGAGATGAAGGTGGATGGTAGGTGGGTTTGTTACCTCATTACTTTCATGTCTAAGGCTTCGAAGTGAGCTGGTGGTTGGACTGAGTTTTGGTGGACGTACGTGATGTGTTGTGCCAATCTAAATGTGAGAGTAGGAAGAGATGGTTGTAAGAACGTGTGAATGTATCCATGTATGTTCACACACACACACACACACACACACACACACACACACACACACACACACACACACACACACACACACACACACACACACACACATTGAACGGTCACATGCTATCATTTCCCAATTTCTTGTGATCACTACCAACATTCTGTAGATTGTGTCTTAAAGTGTCTTTGAACCTCAGCTTCTGACCACCAGCTTTTCTTGGTGCATCTAACAACTGACCATATAGCACTTGTTTTGGTAAACGTCTCTCATCCATTCTTGCAACATGACCTACCCATTTTAGTTGCTGTTGAGTCAACACGTATTCAATTCCTGCTATTTCAGCTCTTTGCAGAACTTCTATGTTTGTCACTCTTTCCGACCAATGAATTTTCATTATTTGATGCAGACAGCGAAGGTGAAATTTTTCTAGATCCTGAATATTTCTTCTATATAGCGTCCATGCTTGTGATCCATACAAAAGAGTTACAAGGACAACTGCTTTGTAAACTTTGATTTTAGTCTTTATTCTTATTCCTTGTTGACTCCATAATCTTGATTGTTACAAAAATGTCCTTGCCAGCATTTACTGTACAAGGAATTGGCTGAAACATGCACTCCATTTTCTTGATATTTCTTTGCAATCCAAAACTGATAGCTGCTTTTGAAAAAAAAGAGTTTACAATTTCTTGCATATCATCTGCAGAATGTGCTACCAGAGCACAGTTATCTGCAAAAAGCAGATTTCTTAATTTTGTGGTTACAGTTTTAGATTTCGTCATAAATCTGTAAAGATTGAATAAACCACCATCCATACGATATTGAATTGAGACTCCTCTATTTTCAGCTCAACCATTCATTTCATTTAGCATTGCAGCAACAAACAGCAAACAGAGTGGGTGCTAATACACAGCCCTGCTTTACTCTTGTTTGCACAACAAAACTGTGTATTGCTTTGCACGCGCATGTCTGTGCGTGCACACACACACAAACAAACACTACCAAACACACACATAAACAAACACACACAAACAAACACTAACAAACACACACACAAACAAACACACACACAAAGAAACACTAACAAACACACACATAAACAAACAAACAGACAAAGAAACAGACAAACACACATACAAACAAACACACAAACACAAACAAACAAATACACAAACACGAACAAACAAATACACAAACACACACAAGCAAACATACAAACAAACAAACAAACACACAAACAGAAACCTCAAATCACTCTCAGCATCCGGTTTATCCTGTATGAGCCACAACAAGTCAAACCTCGACAGGAGAGCAGCTGGAAGCTGAATGTTTGCCTCCGCACTCTTCTTTGGATTATATCTCCCATATGCAGGATTAGCAGCAGCAAGAATAGACACACGAGCATTGAGTGTCGTCATAATTCCAGCCTAAACCCAGCCACATCACATTCCATGACAAATAAACATAAAAATAAAATAAAATAAAAAATTAAAATCACTAAATACACACAAACAGTAATTATAAAAATTAATATCAAAATCAATTATTTTAGAACACTACTTGGCTTTGTATTGCATTTAATAATTGTGTTCAGGTCAGCATGTTTGGCTGTCACAGTGTGGATGTTGCACACACTTTGGTGTGCAGATATGGTTGAAGATGTTATGTGTTTGCATTCAAAATGTCACAAATGTTTGTGTGTGTGTGTGTGTGTGTGTGTGTGTGTGTGTGTGTGTGTGTGTGTGTGTGTGTGTGTGTGTTCTCACTTTAGCGATTGACACAGTCTGTTGCTCCATGACTTCATGGATAGATGTTCGGTCAGCTTCCATCATTTTGTCAAATTCGTCAATGCAACAAACGCCTTGATCAGCCAATACCAATGCACCACCCTCTGAGAATACAAAACACATGAATTGAATTTAACATCAAGTGTGTGTGTGTGTGCGTGTGTGTTTGTGTGTGTGTGTGTGTGTGTGTGTGTGTGTGTGTGTGTGTGTGTGTGTGTGTGTGTTTGCAACTGACCAAGCACCATCTCATTTGTAACCGGGTCTTTCATCACAGAGGCAGTTAGCCCAACGCCCGAGCTTCCTCTGCCTGTAGTATATTGACCTAAAGGATAGAAAGTGGTTGATACAAATCAAAAATCAGAGACAGACAAACAGACAAATGAACAGACACACACACACACACACACACACACACACACACACACACACACACACAGACACACACACACACACACACACACACACACACACACACACACAACTCACTCCTCGGTGCAAGTCGATCTATATAACCCAACAACTGACTCTTCGCCACACCCGGATCTCCCATCAGTAAAATATTAATACTCCCTACATCCAACAACACACAAACACAGAGAGAGAGAGATATATATAAACACAGAGAATCCACAGCAACACAGAACCGCCGTTATCATTACCTCTAATTCTCATTCCATGTGGATTCCTATCCAGGCCACTCACAAGCAACAACAGTAAAGCCTTCTTCACATCTTCGTGGCCGTATATCTCAGGTGCAAGAGAGTATGCAAGCTTCTCGTAGAAATCTTGTTCTATAGACAAACGAGGTGAACTGGAAACAAACAAGCAAACAAGACAAAAACACGAACAACCAAACCTCCACTTAATGCCTGCACTTCTGCATCAGACAGAGCATCACTGGGTGATTCCGTTTCATCTGTTTTCTTCACCTTCCATATGCACTGTGGACAACATAAAGTGTGTGAGTGTTGTGTGTGTGTGTGTGTGTGTGTGTGTGTGTGTGTGTGTGTGTGTGTGTGTGTGTGTGTGTGTGAATGTTATCTTGTTTAGATGTGTCTCACATGTGCATCCAAGAATGTGTCTGAGAGAAGACCAGATACCAACTGTCTGAAACCTGTCTTCATTCTGGGAAGAAATATCTGATGATTGGTTAAGGTTGCAAGCGTTGGTAAGGTGGGTGAGTAGAAAACAAAGGATACAAATGGACAAACAAACAAACAAACAAGCAAACAACCAGCAAACAAACAAGCAAACAACCAGCAAACAAACAAGCAAACTAACAAACAAACAACCAAACAAACAAACAACTAAACAAGCAAACAAACAAACAAGCAAACAAACAGACAAACAAGCAAGCAAACTAACAAACAAACAAACAAACAACTAAACAACCAAACAAACAAACTAACAAACAAACAAACAAGCAAAGAAACAAACAAACAAATAAGCAAACAAACAAACAAATAAGCAAACAAACAAGCAAACAAACAAAGCAAATAAACAAACAAACAAACAAACAGACAAACAAGCAAGCAAACTAACAAACAAACTAACAAACAAACAAACAAACAAGCAAACAGACAAACAAGCAAGCAAACTAACAAACAAAAAACTAAACAAGCAAACAAACAAACAACTAAACAAGCAAACAAACAAACAAGCAAACAAACAGACAAACAAGCAAGCAAACTAACAAACAAACAAACAAACAACTAAACAACCAAACAAACAAACAAGCAAACAAACAGACAAACAAGCAAGCAAGCAAACTAACAAACAAACAAACAAACAAACAACTAAACAACCAAACAAACAAACAAGCAAACTAACAAACAAACAAACAAACAAACAAACAAACAAACAAACAAACAAACAGACAAACAAGCAAGCAAACTAACAACAAACAAACAAACAAACAAGCAAACAAACAGACAAACAAGCAAGCAAACTAACAAACAAACTAACAAACAAACAACCAAACTAACTAACAACCAACCAAACCAACAAACAAACAAAAAGACTAACACACAGGCCAACTAGACATCACCACTCATGACATCAAAGATACACCCGTAACACAAACATGATCCCCTGGCGTCGCCTGCCGAGTCACCTCACCCCTGCAATACACAGTCATACTACGTGGTATATTACCAACCGGCACCTGATTGCTCTACAAACAAACAAAAACAAAAATCATAAAAAAATTTCCATACAACTTTGCAACACAAAAATGTCTACATGTTCTTGCACTCGAAGCTCTTGGAATTTGACAAATTTGGATCCGCGTGTTTGTAGGTAAAGACGACCGCCCGATCGGTTGGTAGAACATTCTTGACTTGGGCATAGAAAGAGAGGCATGAAGGTTGGACCGCCAATCTGGATATGCAATAATGTGAGTGAGTGATGCGTGATGAGATGTGAGGATTGATGGATTTTTGTGTGTGTTGAAGTCTGTGTTTGTAGGTTTCTTGTCTTTCTGTCTGTCTATTTCGTTTGTCTGGTGTTTAAATGTGTCCGTGTCTGTCTATCAGCAAGTTTGTACAGCAAGTCCGTCTATCCAACTGTCCGTCTGTTGTCTGCCCGTCTGTCCATCTGTGTCTGTGTGTGTCTGTCCATCTGTCTATCCGTCCATCAATCTGTCTGTCTGTCTGCATGTCTGTCCATCTGTCTGTCTGTCTGTCTGTCTGCCCATCTGTTTGTCTGTCCGTCTGCATGTCTGTCCATCAATCTGTCTCTCTGTCTGTATGTCTGTCCATCAATCTGTCTCTCTGTCTGTATGTCTGTCCATCCGTCATTCTCTCCCTCCCTCCCTCCCTCCCTCTGTGCGTGCGTGTGTGTGTGTGTGTGTGTGTCTGTCCATTGGTCTGTCTGTCTGTCTGTCTGTCCATATGTCCATATGTCCACCTGTCTGTCTGTCCATCAAAGTCATCCTATTTGCATCAATCATATACCCAGCATTCATATCTTCTATTGATATCAACTAACCGGTTGGTATGTCTCGGCTCCGCATTGGTCACACGTGTACGTTGCCACTTTCATCATCGGTTTCACTTCAGTTGATCTGGTCACAATGCCGCGGACAGTCACCAGCTTCCCGATGTTGTCAGCCTTCACGTTTCGAATCGACAACGACTTCACAGTCGACATGTGACGAAAATAGACTTCACTGAAAGAGGCAAAGGTAAACAATTATGCACCGCACGCATTTAACAGGATATCTCTGCCTGTCTGTTTTCTGTCTGTCCATCCATCCGTCTGTCTGTCTCTGTCTCTTTGTATGTATGTATGTATGTATGTATGTATGTGGCTCAATTGGTTAGAGTGTGCAATTGGAGATTGGCAACATCCAGGACCTTCGGGTCAGAGTTTGAGTGCGGGAGGGCCACATACATAAATTCCCTTGAACAAGAAACTAACATACAATTGCCTCTCTCTCCGGAGTGTCAGTTCTGTCCAGCAAGTATGAAGTATGAAGTACAGCAAGTATGACGTACCTAGTGACATGATAGAGTGACTGTTGAAAGTTTAGAGTATAGCAAGTTTAGTCATTGCAGTATCAAACCTGGGCCTTAGGGGCTCTTGTATGTACGTATGTACAAACAAACAAAACATGTATGTATGTATGTATGTATGCCTCTGTCTGTCTGTCTTTCTGTCTGTTAAATTTTCATATATTTTTATACATCAAAGCTAATACAAGTGAAACTAAAGTAACAGCTAATGAACAACAAGTGTCACAGCTACAATTACAATTACACAAATAACAAGTAGCATTAAAAAGCTCCCCTACGCAGCCTACAAACCAAAATCTGTCTGTCTGTCTGTCGTAGTGCAGAACAATTCAAAACTTTTTGGAGGAAACGGTTCTCTTTGATTCTTGAAAGATGCAATGCAAAAGTAATCCTCAAAAAGTTGTCAAGAGTTTCAGAAACAAAGAATGACATGGACAAGCTTTTTGACTTTAATGTACAGATCCAAGTCCACTAATGTTTTAAAGTGTTGCACTGTGAAGGACTGGTTTATCATAGAAGTTTAGGATGTGTACAAGTAGAGGATCTGTAACAATAAAATAATCTGTCTGTCTGAATGTCTGTCTGTCTGTTCTTGTGTCTGTCTGTATGTCTGTTTGTCAGTCTATCTGTTGGTCTGTGTGTATGTGTGTGTGTGTGTGCATGTCTGTCTGTCTGTCTGTCTGTCTGTCTGTCTGTCTGTCTGTCTGTCTGTCAAATACATATATTTCATACATTGAAACTAGTACACTCACACTAAACTGTAAAATAAACAAGCAGCTGTCTCTCTGTATGCATGTGTGTGTGTGTGTGTGTGTGTGTGTGTGTGTGTGTGTGTGTGTGTGTGTGTGTGTGTGTGTGTGTGTGTCTGTCTATCTGTCTATCCGTCCAAAATGTCTGTCTACTAATTTCTCTGCCCATACGTCTGTCTATCCGTACATTTGTCTGTCCATCTACGTCTGTCTGTCAACACACTGCATCTACCCGTCCGTCATCCACTTACAGAATAACTATCCCCCTCCTCATCACCACCCAACACACACCCAACCCTTCTGTCTGTCTACCAGTCTGTCCAGCAGGCACACACATCATGTCAATCTTCCCATTATCTAATTCCATACAACAGCATAAGTCATCTTACTATCGTCGTAGCAGCTCTGGTGGATAGTGATTGCGTGGGTCGCGATCTCCGTCTCGTTCTGGAGCGCGACGAGATTCAACCAACAATCGATGCTCAATGTATGTGTCAAGAATGTCTTTGTGTGAAGGCTACAAGGAGACACAACACCATGTTTTAGATGGGTAGACAGGTGGGTGAGTAGACGAGTGAGTTAGTATGCAGGGATTGTTGATCACCTCTCCTGTTCTGTATTGTGGCAGTAGCTCGTCGACTGCGTCTTCAAACAGGCTGACGTACCGTTTAGTGTTTTGAGTTATTCTATCAGCCAGATCTTGATCTTGCTGTAAAATGATGAATTTGATTGTCAAGCTTAATTTTGTGAGAATAATCAAACATATTTATTAAAGAAAATGACAGACACAGACAGACAGACAGACATACATACATACAGAGAGATAGACAGACAGACAAATGAACAGACAGACAGACAGACAAATGGACAGACAGACAGACAGACAGACATTGTGTTAGGTTTGATTTAAATGGAAAATGTATGTATTGAGACAAACAAATGGACAGACAGACAGACAGACAGACAGACAGACGTTGTGTTAAGTTGCTCATGATGTAAACGTTTGATTTAAATGGAAAATGTATGTAGTGAGACAGACGAATGGACAGACAGACAGACAGACAGACAGATAATTTATTCTCATACAGATTCTACTTGTACATATGTTAGGATTTTTAAAATACAAATCAGTCCTTGCAAGCAACAAAGTCATTAACTAATGGACTTGAATTTGAATGTCAAAATCAAATAATCTATCTAAATCACCATGATTAGGTGACAGTTAGACAGACAGACAAACGAATGGACAGACAGATAGATTGACAGACAGACAAACAGACAGACAAACAGACAGACAAACAGACAGACAGACAGACAAACAGACAGACAGACAGACAGACATACAGACAGACAGACCAACCAACCAACTGACCCACTGACTTCCCAATCACCAGACAGACACGCAAACCGACAAAAATCGAAAAACAAAAACCAGACCAACCAACTTCCACCCTACCTCTGCTACGTCATCCAACTCAATCGTCATGGCAACTTCTTCCCGATTGGCCAATTTCGTCTGACACACAGAACCCAACACAGAACATTACCACATCACTCACACGTGCCAGCAAAATTTCTCTCAACCAATTGATCAGCATATTTGAAGTCTTTCCGCTTCTGGCCGCGATCGTCCACGCGATCAACGTAAAAATCCGTCAAAAACTTCCTACACGTTTCTACACACGAGCACTTGCTAGACGTGCGGCAATGAGTTCAAGAACAACTCTCACCTCTGTCTTCCTCGTAGTGGCTTTCCATTGGCCGTCTCGTTGCTACTTCGTTGGCAACGCTTCTCTGACGCTTTTGGCGGGAATAGACACGTGACACGTACTGACGTCTAACGCGCGCATAACTAAACTATTTAAGTTGTGATTGTCGTACATAGCGTGTTTGTCTAAATGGTAGGCATTTCTAGCGTCGTTAGAGGTCGTGCGTTCGAACACAGCGCTGTAAATAATTTAGCAGACTCATTCACTGACGCTTTGGCGGAAAGACACGCGGTCTAACGCGCGCATTCAACCAGATATCCATATTTGGTCATAAGTGCTGCATAATAATTTTGCTAAATGGCGGGCATTTCTAGCGTCGTGCGAGGTCGTGCGTTCGAGCACAGCGTCGTAGCACTACTCTCATCGTATCGCTTCGTGTTGAAACACACGGGAGGGCCGCACGACCGCGGAATCGATTTTCGCGGATTTTGGCGATCACCGGACGACGAGAGCGTTCCCGTCGTCGGGCAGTGCAAATGCATAAACAAAAGAGTCGGTCCAGACGCAGTAAGAGAGCTGCACGCGACCGCCGTTGCTCAATTCCTACCGACCCTGGCGATGTTGGTTAGCGCAACAGGGTATGTGGATGACGTCATAAGTTAATTTCAATGTGATTGTGTAAATGTTTTTGCTATGGAAACGGTTGTAGCAAGTATTGGTGCAATGAATAGTATTTTAAATGTGCGTAGAATTCAAAGTTAATGTTTTGTATAGACAGACAGATAGACAGACAGACAAATAGACAGACAAATAGACAGACAGACAGGCAGACAGACAGACAGACCGGCAAACAGACAGACAGACAAATAGACAGACAGACAGACAAATAGACAGACAAATAGACAGACAGACAGACAGACAAAGACAGACAGACAGACAGACAAATAGACAGACAGAAAGACAAATAGACATACAGACAGACAAATAGACAGACAGACAGACAAATAGACAGACAGACAGACAGACAAATAGGCAGACAGACAGACAGACAAATAGACAGACAGACAGACAAATAGACAGACAGACAGACAGACAAGAACCTATCAGTGTGGACCTGATTTTAACGCACGTTAAAGGGGCAGGGTTTTGCTCCTAGCGCACGTTAGTGGGTCTCCGCCTACTCACGCACATTAATTAATTAAAGAGCCAACAACGTGCTTGTCTCACAATTAGCATAAATTCAAAAACCATTCCGAAACAGACAGACAACCAGTTGAGTAGTCCCTTGCATTTCAGGTTCACAGCCGCTGCCCTCAATGCATCACGCTCATTAGCATCAGCCGTTGCACTATGCACAGTGCAATGGACCGAGCCACAACAAGCACAAGCTAAAAGCAACTTGTCGTCCATACTCACACAATTCCTCATGAACTCAGCAGCACAGAATCTCGTCCCGTGGGTAACAGTCGGATCAACCCACCAGTTCAATGACCAACGAAGACGAGTGACTCTGATGGCGAGACATGGGG
Source organism: Corticium candelabrum (assembly GCF_963422355.1). Classification (NCBI taxonomy): domain Eukaryota; kingdom Metazoa; phylum Porifera; class Homoscleromorpha; order Homosclerophorida; family Plakinidae; genus Corticium; species Corticium candelabrum. The sequence continues at coordinate 1,360,821 of NC_085105.1, forward strand.
AAACGTTCAAGGAACTGACATGGACAGCCACGAGTGTATGAAAAAATAATGATACATCTATTGTACAGTACAGAGAAAGTGTGGTGGAACATCACTGAATCATTTGTTGCAATTTGTCTAAGGAGACCGGCGTCCAGCTGTCGCGACTTGTTGATATAAATATTACACTACGGTCGATGTACAGTGTTAGTTTGCCGATGTTGTAGAGCTGCTTGCCTTCGTGTCGACGACCGTGTATTGGCACGAATAGAACGCCACTGTCTTCAGCCTGGAGAAACAGCAATGATGGAGTTTATTGTACAGATGCTGGTGTGTGTGTGTGTGTGTGTGTGTGTGTGTGTGTGTGTGTGTGTGTGTGTGTGTGTGTGTGTGTTAGTCTGTCTGTCTGTCTGTATGTATGTATGTGTGTTTGTCTCTGTTTGTCTGTCTGTCTGTCCGTCCATCCGTCTGTCTGTCTGTCTGTCTCTATCTGTCTGTCTGTCTCTGTCTGTCTGTCCCTGTCTGTCTGTCTCTGTCTGTCTGTCCGCTCATCCGTCCGTCTGTCTGTCTGTCTCTGTCTGTCTGTCTCTGTCTGTCTGTCTCTATCTGTCTGTCTCTGTCTGTCTGTCTCTATCTGTCTGTCTGTCCATTCATCTGTCCGTCCGTCCGTCTGTCTGTCTGTCTCTGTCTGTCTGTCTCTATCTGTCTGTCTCTATCTGTCTGTCTCTGTCTGTCTGTCTGTCTGTCTCTATCTGTCTGTCTGTCTGTCTCTCATCTGTCTGTCTGTCTGTCTGTCAGTCAGTCAGTCTATCTGTCTGTCTCTCTATCTGTCTGTCTGTCTCTGTCTGTCTGCCTGTTCATCTGTCCGTCCATCTGTCTGTCTGTCTGTCTGTCTATCAGTCTGTCCATCTATCTGTCTGTCTGTCTATCTGTCTGTCTGTCTGTCTGTCTCTGTCTGTCTGTCTGTCTGTCTGTCTGTCTCTGTCTGTCTGTCTCTGTCTGTCTGTCCGTTCATCCGTCTGTCCGTCCGTCTGTCTGTCTGTCTGTCTGTCTCTCTATCTGTCTGTCTCTGTCTGTCTGTCTGTCTGTCTCTCATCTGTCTGTCTGTCTGTCTCTATCTGTCTGTCTGTCTCTCATCTGTCTTTCTGTCCATCAGTCTGTCCATCCGTCCGTCTTTTAGTACTGCAGCAAGTGATGTAAGTAGTGACGTTTGATGACAATAAAACAAATCTGTCTGTCAGTCCGTCCGTCTGTCTGTCTGTCTGTCTCTCTATCTGTCTGTCTCTGTCTGTCTGTCTGTCTGTCTGTCTGTCTCTATCTGTCTGTCTGTCTCTCATCTGTCTGTCCCTGTCTGTCTGTCTGTCTGTCTCTCATCTGTCTGTCTGTCTCTATCTGTCTGTCTGTCTCTCATCTGTCTTTCTGTCCATCAGTCTGTCCATCCGTCTGTCTGTCAGTCAGTCTGTCTCTCTATCTGTCTGTCTGTCTGTCCGTCCGTCCGTCTGTCTGTCTGTCAATACATATATTTAAAATTTCAACACTATTACATTCTAAATGTCCGGCGACCCTTATGGCCGCTTACTACGTAGGACGATTAATTAACTGTACGCTATAAGCAGTACAACTGTTCTTGCTAAAAGAAAGTCGACATAGTTTCCTTGAGAGCACTTGTGCGTTGCATCTCTGGAGGCTAACGGACAGGCAGCGTCTCCAGTATGTCTTGAACTCGCCACTGTTTGGGTGTCTATCTTCATCTACAGATAATAGGGACAGATGATGTAGAAATTGGTGGGCCTTCCATCCCCAGCGGCCGTAATGCTAAAAAACCAGAGGGATGCAATTGGATACATTTCCCATAGCATCACTCTCTTTGCCGTATTTTTCCGTCTTCTGTGACTCTCTTTTGGCAGCAGTGGCTCCATCCACCATAGAGGCTTGTAAGATGATGTCCTCATTCCACGGGTGGGCAAGAGATATGTCCAGCTCAATATCATATCCAGATTGGGCATTGAATGCTATGATATCAGGACGAGAATTGCTTCCTTCGTAAATGTTTCTGGGTTCTCTTCTGTGCGTTATGATTAGGTCTTGTAAACTATCACACCACACATTTCCTACTGATTCATGGGACCAGATGGGTCCGCCTCCAGTTTTACAGGTTAGAAGGTGATAGCCTTCTCTGTCATTGACCTTGCTACACTCGCGTCTTTCAATTGCTGAAGACATAGGCATGCTGCAGCCCAATCTCAATCGAGTTTCTAGTCGGAAGTTAGCGGGTTTTAGTGCAAACTTGGGAGAGGTTGGGACAGCTTCAAGCCAAGATCCAGCAGCTTTGCCCTGCAACGATCTGAGTCTAGCAGCCTGTCGAAGTGAATTTGTATTTCCTAGTAGTTCGGATGTGATGGTGTTAAAGTGGTTCTGCGACAGTTTCTTTTGAAGGCCTTTTGTATTGCTAAGGAGGTCTTCCAAAGAAACTGTCTGTCTGCAACAAATTGTCTGTCTCTCTATCTGTCTGTCTGTCTGTCTGTCAGTCTGTCCATCTGTCCGTCAGTCTGTCAGTCCATCCGTCTGTCTGTCCGTCCGTCTGTCTGTCTGTTTCAAACAGTGGATTCTTCTCATACAATTAAACAAACAAGCACCAAGACTTACAATTTTTTGCACAAGATCAATAAATCGCAAGCTGTCTGTTGACGCTGTCTGTGGTGCACCAACCTGTAACATCCGACATTAACCTAAAAACAAGACCTGCTCGCTGATAGAAAGTTCTGCACCTGTCCTTGACCTACTCTCTTGTCAGCCATACTGGCAGCTGCCTCAGCTTTGCTGTAAACAAAAATAATTGAAGAGAAATACAGTAAGTGATGGATCATGATGTACAGAACGAAGGCAGAAATTTTGTGTTTCTAATGTACTTTCGTTTGTCTGTCCATCAGAATATGTGTGTGTGTGTCTGTCTGTCTGTCTGTCCATCAGGATGCGTGTGTGTGTGTGTGTGTGTGTGTCTGTCTGTCTGTCTGTCTGTCTGTCTGTCTGTCTGTCTGTCTATCTGTCTGTCTGTCTTTCTGTCTGTCTTTCTGTCTGTCTGTCTGTCAAAGGTATTATATTCTTCAAATGATTGAACATTACAATGACGACAAGCTAACAAACATATACCAGGACTTAAAACAACTAAAACTAGAAACAACCACAGTTCCAAATATAACACTACTGCAAACTACAAGAACAAAACAAAACAAAAGCTAAGGCTAAACTACACTAAGACGAACAACAGTATGTCAGGCAATCTTCCAGCATGACGATGACATCTTGCGCTGGATTACGCGGCCACAACACCGTTGCAATTGTACGCTGAATCTCTATCTCCAATAGTCTAGGAACTCGGCAGTGTTGCGCCGACCAGATTCATCCTGTGAATGCAAAGCGAGAGACTGAAGAAATTTCCCCCCCTCGCCCCATCTACCGAAAAGTTCGAGTACAAGCGGCTTCAAGATAACTTGCTCACCATCTGGAAGCCTCTGACCCTTGTATTTCGATTTCTTCTTCTCTCTGCATTTCGCCGCTGCACCGTCAATTTTAGCAGATGATGGGAAGACCTCACCACTCCATGGGTGTGCCAGCGAGATATCCAGATCAATTGATCCAACGACACAATATCAGGCCTATCTTCAGACTTGGAATACCGATGCCTAGGTTCCCTTCTGCATGGTAAGTGAAGCTCCCTGAGACAATCTGTCCAAACCCCTGCAATAGATATATGGCACCAAATGGGCCCTCCAACAAATTTACAAGACGAAAGATGATATGCAGTATCATCCAAAGCAGCTCCACATTCACATAAACTTAACCATTTGGATGAGCAAACCGGTAAACCTAACCTCAGCATGCACACCAAGCGATATACGCAAGAGTCAATTGCAAAGCATGCAGAGGAAGGAACCGCACTAATCCAGGCACCGGCACCTTTACCAGTTAGAGAACAAAAATGAGCAGCATCCCTCATCAAAACAGACGCTTTCAGAACGTTGTTGAGTGAAGATTCAGCTAACTCAGAAAATAACCTCTTTTGGAGCTTGTTGTTTTCTGGAAGGTAATCTGATAACTTACTGGCAGCAGGAATGAGGCTGCTTAACACAATACCCGTAGGAAATTCTGATGGACTTGCAAGAAAGGAGTCTATAAATGACTTCAAATTGGGGAATCGTATAGGCAAGTAAACAAGAGCCTGAACCCATGAACCCAAGAAGGCACAAGGTGAAACAGACTTGACTGAGGACAGACCAAAACCTCCCAGACGGATGAGTAGAGAAGCCTGCCACCACACGGAATCACTGAGATGATCACAGGATAACAAACTGGAGAAGACTGAGCGAGTTTGTAGATCGTGAATTTCAGCTGCCTCTGAAAGCAGACTACGACAAACAGTTCTAGCTAAATGGTTCAGGCGAGGCACATGACAGTACCGAAGCAGCAAAGAAGCGCTTTGTACATCATTCAAGGCAACCAATAGATCTGTCTGTCTGTCTGTGACTGTCCATCAAGATGTGTGTGTGTGTGTGTGTGTGTGTGTGTGTGTGTGTGTGTGTGTGTGTGTGTGTGTGTCTGTCTGTCTGTCTGTCTGTCTGTCTGTTTGTCTGTGAAACAATAAAGGATGTAAAACAAGAGTAAGTGAATCAACTAACCGTCTCTCAGTTGCAGTGAAATACGCAACATTTTCCCTGTCGCCTGGCTGCTTAACAGATCCAGGTGCAGCAACCGCTCGATTCATTATATCCAGAGCAATACCAAACTGAGCTGCAAAATATTGATATTAACAAAGTTGTTACAGCAGTAGAGTTACAATGTCCACTTTTAATTGCTGGTGTGTTCAGTAATGTCTCATTGAACATTGACTTCCACCCAAGATACCTTCACATTCAAAAGTGAATAGTAATACAATGGAGAGACAATAGCTGAGTGATGATTAAGATAGATAGACAAACAGATAGACAGATGAGCACACAGACAAATTGATTGATGGACAGATGGACAGACAGAGAGTGAATGAAGTTAGATGAGTAGACAAACAGACAAACGGAAGGGTGGACAGAGAGACAGACAGACAGATGGACAGAGAGACAGACAGACAGACACATAGACAGACATACAGACAGACACATAGACAGACATACAGACATATGGACATACAGACAGACATATGGACAGACAGACAACAGACAGACAAACAGACAGACACATGGACAGACAGACATACATGTGACAGACTGTACCAAACAGGCAGGCAAAGTATACAATACTTACCATCTTGTGACTTCATCGTAGTTGGGGCTATTAGAAAGCCAAGCACACAGAACTTGCATCCACTTGGGAAAGAAATGTTTCTCGAAGAGACTGGCAAAGTGATGATCGGAGATCATGCCTTGCCATGCCATGACATAATTGAATGGTTCTGGAAGAAATGATTTCCTTAGTTTCTGTTGGTACGAACCACCTGGTTGTTTTGTGTGTGTGTGTGTGTGTGTGTGTGTGTGTGTGTGTGTGTGTGTGTGTGTGTGTGTGTGTGTGTGTGTCTGTGTGTGTCTGTCTGTCTGTCTGTCTATCTGTATGTATGTATGTATGTATGTATGTATGTATGTATGTCTATCTGCATGTCTCTCACCCAGTTCCTGCTTCTGTGGACTGACAGTCAACTCATTCAAACAGATGATCAACTTGGGAACAATAGTCCTCAACAAGAACACATCCATTGATCCCGGAGAGAAAACCTACACACACCGACTACACAGAGAGCCAAGCAGCAGCATAAACTAATGATCTCACGTTTTTCCAAGGCTCCAAAATCATCCTCGCTGATGGGTCAGACGGATGCCACGCGGTCAACGCTGTAGCCAACTTGTGACGAATTGGTGCATACAAAGGTTCCAGTCGTGTGCCTGTTGAGAATGAAGTGACACATACATTAGAAAGACAGACAAATGAATAGACAGACTGATGAGAAAGACAGATGAATTATAAAGGATGGACTAATAGTAGGTGGATGATAGTTTTGAGTTAGTCTGATGATGCTTTACCAGCATCATTGTGCCATGATGGGTCTCATAGATTGATACAGCTGGACAAACAGTACACAGGTGGACAGACAAATAAACATACAAACACATGAACCAAAAAATGATGGATGAATAGACAGACAGACAGACAGCCGGATGGACGGACAGACAGACAAAGAGATAAACAAACAGACAAATGGACAGACAAATAGACAGACACGTAAACCAAAAAATGATGGATGGATGGACAGACAATTGGACAAACAGATAAACAGGCAAACAGATAGACAAACAGATGGATGGACACACTCACACTCACACAACACGCACATAAAAATGGACAAATGTTAAGCCCTCCATGTCGTTCGACGTCGACCATAGGGTCAGTTACGGAGATAGCTCCCCCTGCCTCTAGAGGCAGGGCCTCCATGAGCTATGTAGAGGCTTAAAAGCTAGCACTACAATCCACCTGGAGCTTGGCCAAAGACACTGACTATGGTGCAGCTCTAGGACTGGACACCAAGGCCCACACGTGTACCCGTCTGCTGCATGATGTTACTGCCAAGCCAGCGGCCTTGACCACCCCAGTCAATGACCAGGTACTCATTTATAGTCTCCTGAGTCGAGAGAAGCAATTGTGTGTAAGTTTCTTGCTTA
>NC_085105.1:1372500-1374847 GCF_963422355.1 Corticium candelabrum
CAAACAAACAAATAAATAAAATAAATAAAATAAATAAAATAAAAAAATAAATAAAATAAATAAAAAATAAAATAAATAAAATAAATAAAATAAATAAATAATTAATTAATTAAATAAACAAACAAATAACAGGAGTGTTCCCAGGATTTTTGGATGGCATGGGCAGAAATAACCATGCCCACCTTAAATTTTGGTCCCGCCCATTCCAATTTTTATGGTCGGACCACAAAAGCTTTGATACAGGTTTGCTTATGCTGAGATGCCACAAACTGCTGTCACAGAATGGTCAGGCACAAATAGAACAAAGTGGTTTATCTTTTTTTTAAAAAAAAAAGTTTCTCTCTGTCTTAGTTTACTGTGCTTGACCACATGATAGCTAGATTAATGCAAGTGGGAAAATTTCCAGACCTCAAGAAGTTAAGAACCTGCCTTTATATAGGATAGAAAGGCCAGACATCTACAGACTTCCGTTTGTTACCATCAGATAATGAGCTAAATAGTGGGCAGAATGCAAGACCACCACTGTTTATCTTCGAGTACTTGTATTACAATTAACTTCATACCATATGGCAGTCTTTGTCCTAATTAGTCTTATCTTCAAACCAAGCATCCCAAGAACTACTTGTTAGCCTGAAACAACTTCCCGTTTTTCAAAATACAAATACAAGTCCATTCATTGTCTTCATAGCTAAGCACTGCCTACTCATACAGCAAAGCATGGCGGGCCTGTACCAAGTGGAAGCAAAGGCATGGGGGAGCGCCGTGCTTTTGTATGCTGGGGACAACCCTGAATAAGTAAAGAAACAAACAAATGAACAAACAAAAAACAAATAAATAAATTAAATAAAATAAATAAAATAAAAAATAAATAAAATAAATAAAATAAATAAAACAAATAAAATAAAATAAAATAAATAAAATAAGTAAAATAAGTAAATAAAATAAATGAAATAAAATAAACAAAATAAAATAAATAAAGTAAATAAAATAAAAATAAATAAAAGAAATAAAGTAAATAAAATAAAATAAAATAAATAAAATAAATAAAATAAAATAAATAAAATAAAATAAATAAAATAAAATAAATAAAATACATAAAATAAAATAAATAAAATAAATAAAATAAATAAAATAAATAAAATAAATAAAATAAATAAAATAAATAAAATAAATAAAATAAATAAAATAAATAAAATAAATAAAATAAATAAAATAAATAAAATAAATAAAATAAATAAAATAAATAAAACAAAATAAATAAAATAAATAAAATAAAATAAATAAAATACAATAAAATAAATAAAAATGAAATAATTTATATAAAATAAATAAATAAATAAATTGTAATTACTAATGTCTGTCATCTCACTCACTTGTCAATTTGTCTCATTGGTTTTGCTCTGTTTGCCTGACCACTCGATTTCGCGGTCGATTTAGACATTCCCAGCTTATTCGTCTCACCAGACTTTCCCGACACAAAGCCCGACGGCAATTTTGCCTCATTTCCTTTCCCTTTCGTATCGTCATCAGCCAATCTCTCCAACACCATTTCATCTCTTGCCATTTCATCATCACTGCTGTCACTCTCATCGACTCTAGCATCACCACTCGTCTTATCACCTTCTTCTTTATCGCTCTGTTCCACTTGACCGCCAACAAACTGCATTGGACGCGAGTAATCGGCCTTTTTCGAGCCCCATTTGCCTCTGGTGTCATCATCAGAGTCGTGTTCGGCCCAGATGCCGTAGATGCGGTCTTCGCGCGTGAATTTTCGTCGCTTTCTGTACGGGTTGAATTCGTTCTCGATGTCGTACTCCGATATTTCGAACTGCTCGACCTCCTCGTCGGAACTCATCGACACCTGAAAGGAGGCCCCGCATTAGTTTAGAAATTGAGCGTTGAGTAGTAACTCGATTTCGCAACCTGCACACAACCACACTTGTCTCTAACTTCTAGAACACGACAAAACTTGATTTTCGAAACATGCACAAATTTTAGTGGTCCGAAGTCCGAGGCAACAACATAAAGGTCACGTGGTCGCCATTTTTTGCTAAACATGTCTACTCGATTACCATCAAATTATCATCTACAAGAAGCTCTGTAACGTTCACTACTACTATTACTACAGTTACCATTACACAGAGAACAAGTAGTCTCCACAGTCACTTGTTATTGAGAACGTCTGGCTCTTTATTCCTATAGACTGTTTTGCCGTGTTCTTCTCATGTTCGGACGTTGTATGTCTTCGCCGGTCTTGCCTTTTTGCTTCATGAGAAAGTGTAAACGATCGTATTCTTTCTGCAAGCTCTCGGCTAATTGTAGGTCCTCCTTTTCTTGCCGGTTCTTG
>NC_085105.1:1375047-1405047 GCF_963422355.1 Corticium candelabrum
GGTAGAGGGCGGAGTGGGAGTAGAATGCACCTGAGTGGGGAGCCTTGTCTGTGGTATCTGCACACTGTTTGTGCTGCCAAGAACTCCGACACAGGGTAATGAAACTGGGAAGGTGGTGGTAGCTTGACAAGTGTATATGCTAGAGTTTGATTGACGTTGAGTCAAGAATTCTTGTTTTAGTGTATCATGGCTATCATGGCTGTAATGGTTTATAGGGCCAGCTGGCTTGCCAACGGATTGGCCATTGCGCAAGAGATGCAGCTGCCAATCTTGGTATTGAGCTGATAGACTCTGTCCTTTTAGGATGCACGTGAACTCTAGTCTGTTGTCTTGCTTTGAGCGGAGTTGAATTGTACAGACTGGTCTGGCTGTAAATCAAAAGCAGGTAGACTCCGAGAGTAAACAATTAAGCAGACACACACACACACACACACACACACACACACACACACACACACACACACACACACACACACACACACAGACACACACAGACACACACAGACACACACACGCACACACACACACACACACACACACACACACACAGAGACAGACACACACACGCACACACACACACACACACACACACACACACACACACACACACACACACGCACACACACCACACACACACACACACACACACACACACACACACACACACACACACACACACACACACACACACACACACACACACACACACACACACACACACACACACACACACACAGACACACACACACACACACAGACAGACACACACACGCACGCACACACACACACACACACACACACAGACACACACACACACACGCACACACACACCACACACACACACACACACACACACACACACACACACACACACACCACACACACACACACACACACACACACACACACACACACACACACACACACACACACACACACACACACACACACACACACACACACACCACACACACACACACACACACACACACACACACACACACACACACACACACACACACACACACACACACACACACACACACACACACACACACACACACACACACACACACACACACCACCACCACCACCACCACCACCACCACTTCCCACACTGAGATTCTGCGCTGTCGACCCACCTACGTATTGTAAAACTAGTCGCACCGCTGTAAACCCGTCTGCTGTACACTTCACCTCGCCATCATCTCCTCTCACCGGAGACGCCGAAACGGTAAACACCCCCTGGGGATTGGACGTTCCCACACGGAATCTGCTCTTTGGCAATGTCGCGCGAGAGTCATTGTAGTCCTTGTAACAATAGCCGTCCAATGGCCTCGTGCTGTCGCACCCGAATTGGAAGGTTAGCGTGCAGTCTTCGACGACAATGAAGTGGGTGGCGGTACCAATCAACCGACACGTTCCCAGCGCCTCGATTTGTTGATCACAGCACACAACCAATACAATCGAAAAACGCAGGATTCGCTGCCATGCCACCATCATTTCGCCCGTCGCTTGACAGGATAACTGACGTCATGCAACGCCCATGTTTACGTGAAATGGGGAACATTGTTTCATCATGCCATTACATCATCGGGGAATTTGAGTTAATTAACTTAGTTAAGCTACGCGCTGAAGGCACTTGTCACAACGAGGTGACTACATACAAAGCGCTGAACCTAAGGTGTGATGCATCCATGTGGGCAAGTTACCGGAAGTTAAGAATCTTGAGTATGACACAATTAATATTAATACATCGCGTTGCTACAGTAACTAGAAAGTTAAGAATCTTGAGTATGTATGTATTGAGAATGACACAATTAATATTAATACATTGCGTTGCTACAGTAACTAGGAAATTAAGAATCTTGAGTATGTATGTATTGAGTATGACAATTAATATCATTACATTGCGTTGCGATGTACGATTAATATCAAAACATCGCGTTGCCACAGCAATTTTCGTGCCGAAAGTTAAGAATCTCGAGTGTTTAATATCAATACATTGCGTTGCCACTTTCGTGACCGGGGGTTCAGGATTAATATCAATACATCGCGTTGCTACAGCAACTTCCGTCACTGAAAGTTAAGAATCGTGAGTATAATCAATACATCGCGTTGCCACCTCCGTAGCCTCGGTTCCAGACGCTTTCCCGTATTGACTACTGCACGTGACAAGTATATGGAAAACGTATAGTTAACAATTAATATCAATACATCGCGTTGCTACAGCAACTTCCTATCAGTTTCCACTAGCCGCCGCTCCAAGTAGCTCTTGTCGAGAAGTAAAATCCGTAATCGCACGGAACAAGCCGTTCATACGTCCTCGCGACGGCTTCGCTTCGGCAACGATTCTAGACGCAAAAGTCACTAATTCCGCGAGTTTCACGTCCTTCAGTTGCTTTCGAATTCGACACAACGAAGATGGGCGAATGCAGTCGCGCGCTCTCTTCGCTCGCCCTACCAGGATGCTTGCGTTTCGCAGTTCTTCCCGCATTTTGACGACAGCCTCCTTCAGAGTCTCAACGACAATCTTTTTTGACTTCTCTCTGGCGCAGACGTACTCTATTTGACGTATTTCGGTTTCGAGTCTTTGTCGCGTCGATTCCGTTTCCCGTATGAGCGATTCGAGTTCGGATAGAGCAGTTTGAGTGTCGCTGGAGTTGAGATTGCGGCTCGCTCGATCAACATGCTCTAGAGGACCGTCCGATGACGTCACAATTGACAAAAGATGGCGGACCTTTGATTCGGTGTTTTCTTCTCTTTGTGTAGTAGATGACTTCGAGACCGCGTCTTCTTCTTTCGTGCTGCCGTCTCGCTGTCGCGTTTCTGGTGTCTTCGCGGCGGCCTCGGATGCACTTGCTGTGGTACGGTGTCGCGCTTTATCCGGGACAGCTGAACGGTGGGGTCCAATGCGAGTGTGGCGGTTTCTAGACCGTTGCGGTCCACTGCGAGTGTGGCGGTTTCTAGACTGTTGCGGTGCGAAGTCGGTATGCTGGTGGACGGACGCTGTCAACGCCATTTCCTCAACCGATACACCGGCGTGATACGCCTCCACTAGGGCTGAATAGTCTAGCCCAATATCTGTCGCCATGGTCGCCAGGCTAGCGTGCGCTAAGCCGCCTTCGAATCCGGCGGGATTCAAGTTCGTGAGAAAGTTGCTGACTTGCCAGACTAAGAGCTTGTTAACGTGTAATATTTCCTCACCGGTGAGCTGCCGAGAAAACGACGTTCGTACCAATTCTTGAGTTTCCTTTAAACGTGTCATGAACTTGGATGAAAACGCATTGGGCGCCAGTTTTGTTGACGTCATCAGGTAGGTCTGCGCATGCTCTCGTATTAGCATCTCGCCGCGTGACGTTATCACTACTGCTGCCGCCATATTCTGACAAACTGCCAATAGATGGACAGCACTATAAGGACATCTTGCGTTCCCCAATTCTCGAACCATTAGGGCGTCCATATTTTCAAACGCTGACGCGATTGTGTCGCTAGTCGTGTAACCTGTCCTACAAAGAGTTCGAATATCTCCCTTTATCGTCTCCCATACACTTCGTGCTACGTCGGATGTGCGCATGATCCCGAGTTCTATCGCTATTGCGTCGACTGCCGCCATGCTCGCTTCGATTTCCTGTTCAACGGATGCGATACACCGTTGGTTGGACTGGACAGTGAGCAAGAAGCATCTCAGACGGTAGTGGTAAGCCAGATGAGCCACTAGAGCCCCTCTGCTTCCTACAACAGACAATTTATTAGTAAATTTGATAGAAATCTACGTCCACACTGAGCGCTTTCACACACAGGGTTAACTCGGGCTAACTCGGGCTAGGGTAACTCGGGTAGGGTTATGATACCCTTACTCCACCCAACTTGCGTTCACACGTAGAACATGGGTAATTAGATGCAGAAGATCTAGAGTAGAGCGAATACATTGATTACTTGAACTATCTGTGTTGAGAATGCTTGAGTTTGTGCGTTGGCGCGATCGATTCTAGGGCGTGTTTTGCATATATTAGGGCGTGTCTTCGCTTACCTCCACTCTAATATTTTACTGCTAATTATTAATAAAAACATTTTTAAATAATTAATAAATATTAATTTATTCCACTGTTTAGCTATTAATTAACCCGGTTTAACCCTAGTCTTATTGGAGTCTAACCCAAAGTTAACCCATTTAACCCAAGTTAACCCTGTGTGTGAAAGAAGTCACTATTTACTTGATTGAATTAGTGTACAGTCTGCCAGAGTAACAGACACCGATTACGTGACACACAATACTGTAGGGGCCAGCGCGCATGCGGACTGCCTTCTGTGATGTGACGGCATTTCGTTTACCTATTTCTTTAGCGGAGACGTTTCTTGCAGGATCTCCAGAAATGCCAACGTTTTCCGTGTCCTCAGAGGTAACAGATAGAAACGCTTTTAGCGTAGCTTTGTGTTCGCTGACGTTCCTCAACACTAGGACATCATGTTCCTGCACAGCACTGATATTGTAAACGAGCCATATAGCAATACGCAGTTTGCTCTGAATAGATCACCTCGCAGTCCTCATATCCAAGAAGCCACATAAGGCGGGAAACGAGCGGTGTTGCCGTGGTTACCAAATCAAACGCTGTTTGAGCTGAAACGACAACACAGCGTTCTCGTATGGTGTAGTAAAGGTTTATCTAATTCAATGATTTACAAGAATTGAGATGCATTGTGGTTTCTCCTTCTGATTCTACTGATCGGTTAACATGGAGAGCAAGTATTTGAACAAAAGCGCGATATTTCGCGGGATTTACTGCTTGCCTGATCAGTTCCTGTTCAACAGCAAAGTTGTAATGCTATCTACAATTAGAAACTAAAAAGTTACAATCTAGCTTACCAATGTGTCCTTCATCATTTCAATCCGTGCATTCTCATCTGTAGGTCTCGCTTCTGTCGTGCGGTAGCCCCCCGCGGGAGGCCCCAACTGTCGCAAGCTAGACAAGAAGTTCTCCGTTTGCCACTTGAACCTTCCATAGAGCTGCTCTCTTTCATCGGCAGTTAGTCCACGTTGGCACGCCGTGTCCATCAAGGACCGGACCTCGTCCATTGAGGTTCGATATTCATCAGACAAGATCGACCGTGAAAAGCGGCCTTCATTACGTCGAAAAATAGGAAACGCGTGCGACGGAATGGGAGCCGCATCATACGTCATTCTGGCGAGAGCTTGCAAGTTCTGTAGGTAGCTCATAACGCCGTGAACATGGAAAGAGAATTTTGTTTCCACTTCCTCGTTGATCATTTGGATTGTGTCAGACAAAGACTTGTCCAAGGTTTCGCCACTGTTTGCGTCTGGTGTGGTGACGAAGTCCAGAGCTGCTCGTTTGCAGCTGTCCCATACTTCTCGCACTCCGAATTCTGGCTGCATAATGCCGAGTTTCAATGCTGCTGATTCGACCGCTTGGAAACTGCGAACGAGTTTGTCTTCTTGAGTGTAGAGGAGAGGCTGCTCGGTGCAGCGTAGAACGAGAAGGATGCGAATGTAGAGATGGTAGCTGATATAGGCAATGATGTGAAAAGTATTATCTATAAAAATATCAAGTAGTGTGATTAATTAATTGGAAAGACAGTTTTATAAACAAACTAGCAACAACAACAACAACAATAATAATATAATAATAATGTACTATGAGCGCAAGATTCTACATCGTGATGTCAGTCCTACTTGCCGCATGTGCAGTGTAGGCCTGGAAACAGTCGACCACATTGTGGCAGGCTGTAGTGCTTTGGCACCGACGGACTACACTGATCGACACAATCAGGTGGCCTCCATCATTCACTGGGATGTTTGTCGCCATTTTGGGGTTCCAGTGGAGAGCAGATGGTACCGGCATCATCCTGATAGGCTTGTGGAGACGGATGACATTACTATGATGTGGGATACCACCATCCCCACTGCCAGGAGGATCAAAGCCAATCGTCCGGACATCTGTCTCAGAAATAAGAAGACAAACACTTGTCTTCTTATTGATATCAGCTGTCCTGCTGATGGCAACATTGGCAAGAAACATGCTGAGAAGTTGGCAAAGTACAGCGACTTGCGAGTGGAGATAAGCCGCATGTGGCATTGTCGAACACTGGTGGTTCCGGTGGTCTTGGGAGCTTTGGGCACAGTGCACGCAGGTATTGCACGGTGGCTGGACATTATTCCAGGTCATCACAACCTGCAGCACTTACAGAAAACAGTGCTTCTGGAATCTACTCGGATCCTTGGTAAAGTCATGTCTTCTTTCTAGACAGCCGTGATGGTCTAATTACTTCTGAAGCAGGGTTTGCTTCCGGTACTTGTAATAGACTTTACAAACCAGACTGATCTGCTTGAGCACGACAGATAATAAATTAATAACAATAATCAGCTCAACTCGACTGATATATCGGACACCAGAGACTGACTGTAATTAATAGCTCATAGTTTTTGTTTGATTGACTGTAATTTTTCGCTTGTAGATTTCTTTCTTTACTTCTTTTGCTATTAGTGACCCAATGATTGGTTAGTATATGTATGTGTGTATGTAAGTATGCATGTATGTATCATAAATGACAGTATGTAGCCTCGTCCCCAGACTCATGTGAGCCTGGCACTGTCCGGTCCCGTATGACACTTTCAGTCTCCCGAGAGTCTGGGGACAAGGCTATATGTATGTATGTATGTATGTATGTATGTATGTATGTATGTATGTATGTATGTATGTATGTATGTATGTATGTATGTATGTATGTGGCTCAACCTTAGGGGCTCTTGTATGTACGTAGGTACAAAAGAATGTATGTGGCTCAATTGGTTAGAGTGTGCAGTTGGGAGATTGGAAACATCCGGGACCTTTGGGTCAGAGTTCAAGTGCGGGAGGGCCACATACATAAGTTCCCTTGGGCAAGGAACTAACATACAATTGCCTCTCCCAGTTCTGTCCAAGCAGCAAGTTTGAAGTTTGAAGTGACTAAAGTACATATAGTGACTGTACATGTGAATAGTGGTAGATTGTAACAAGTAGCAAGTACTTAGCATCTGCGGTAACCTGGGTCCTAAGGGCCCTTGTAACAAAAAAATGTATGTATGTGGCTCAATTGGTTAGAGTGTGCAGTTGGAGATTGGCAACATCCGGGACCTTTGGGTCAAAGTTTGAGTGCTGGAGGGCCACATACATAAATTCCCTTGGGCAAGGAACTAACATACAATTGCCTCTCCCTCTCTCCGGAGTGTCAGGTTCTGTCTACAGCAAGTATCTACTGCAAGTACAGCAAGTGTGAAGTACATCATAATGACTTCTGATAGTGACTTCTGATACAGTAGTGTTAGATTGCGGTGTTAGATTGCAGAATAGTGATTACAGTATCGAACCTGGGCCTTAGGGGCTCTTGTATGTACATATGTACAAAAAATGTATGTGTGTATGTATGTATGTATGTATGTATGTGGCTCAATTGGTTAGAGTGTGCAGTTGGAAATTGGCAACATCCGGGACCTTCAGGTCAGAGTTTGAGTGTGGGAGGGCCAAATACATAAGTTCCCTTGGGCAAGAAGCTAACATACACTTGCCTCACTCTCCGGAGTGTCAGTTCTGTCCAAGAAGAAGAAGAAAGTGACATATAGACAGTGACTGCTGATAGCATTGTAGCATCATAGCATTGTAGCATTGTAGCATCGTAGCATAGTCATTGCAGTATCGAACCTGAGCCTTAGGGGCTCTGCTATGTACGTAGGTACAAAAAAATGCATGTATGTATGTATGTATATATGATTGCAATGTAAACGTTTTGTACTGAGTCTTAAGGACTCTTTCAATAAAAACAGAAAAAAATGTATGTACCTGTATTACTATAACTCTGTGAATAAAGGATGATAGTGATAGTAATATTAATATTTACTGAAAATACATGTACTTACATATGACTTACTTGCATCTGGTGGTGGTTTGTCTGCAGCTGGGTCTCCCACTGTCACCAAAATCTGCGGTTCAGTAACATTGCAAAAACTTTTAAGAGACGACAAGTGCTTGTTGAAGTCAAGCATAAACAAAGTTCCTTCTGACTGTTAATTAAACAAATTGACATCAGTGAACTGAAACTGCATGAGAGCCAATCAACGTCACTTGTGAGATCTCCTCATATCCCAGCATTACCACCAACTGCTTAGCCAAGTCTGTCTGAGACAATACTTCAATAAAGATTTCACAAGCTGAAAAACAGTGATGAAGCATTTGTCTACTGGATAAGTTCAGAGTTAATTGAATTAGATTACAAACAATAAATAAAAAGTTTTGTTGCATAATGAGTATGTTTTTTTCCATATATATTGTAGTTGATACCATCATTACACTTTAATACCTATCACTCACTGTGACACACACACACACACACACACACACACACACACACACACACACACACACACACACACACACACACACACACACACACACACACACACATCTAAAATCCTAAATGTCAGGAGCTGCCTCTCAGAGGTCACGCCCCCAGCTGTTTAGCTGGGCCCTGTGTGCTACTCAGGGAACTCTGGGCCTGCGCTAGCAGACTCCTGGAGCCGGGCCAGGACTCGTAGGAGCACCGACTTGTGAAGCCAACTGTGGTGTGAGCACCCGAAGTCTCACCAGGACCCCAGTGGCTGATGTCACGTCACAGCCGATGGCCACTTAGGACCCCAGTCAATGACCAGGTACTCGTTTATACTCCTGAGTCGAGAAAAGCAAATGTGTGTTAGTTTCTTGCTTAAGAAAATTATACCATAGCCCGCCATCACTGTGACTTGAACTTGTGATCCTTCAAGGTCCCGGATGTACACACTCCATAAGATGACTTTCTAACCAACTGAGCTATCGCACCACACACACACACACACACACACACACACACACACACACACACACACACACACACACACACACACACACACACACACACACACACACACACACACACACACACACACACACACACACACACACACACACACACACCACAACTACGCAAACGTACAACGGTGCAACAACCAACTCTATTATCAGCGAAGTTTCTGTCTAGAGAACGAAGTCTCACTCGTGTCAATATTGCTGTGGCGGGTGCTCTGGCCGTTGCTCTTCACCAAATGCCATGCTGTGCGATGAACAGCGTTCAGAAATCGTCTGTAGTCGAACAGAGAAATGACTTCCTTCAGAGAATTCTGCCATAGAGACTCATTCAATCGTCCAGCATCATCTTACATCATCACAGTCTACTTACCAATGTTTCCAAAACAGACGACGAGCCTGCAGTTTGAGATTCCATCTCTACACTTGTTCACTCAGTGCTGTCTAGAGTATCATTATGGCGAAAGATCAAGAAACAGTGACGTCCACAAAATTCCCCGTCACGTGACTTGATGGGGTCGGTCCCGTAGGCTTGTGCATAGCATTCTCTAGTTAATTAGACATGATAATTTTATGAAGATAATATTGAACCTTCTCAGGCTCGCAACTCACTGGCTATGGTCACGCGTACTCTCCGCTTTGGCAATTAGTTAATTAAGGCATCTATTTGCTAGATAGGAGCACAAACAGTTCAACTGTTGAGCCAGGCCCGGCGGAGAATGGTGGGCTGGGTGGGCCACGGCTCACTCAACTTTGAAAGTGGGACTTTCGCCAATGGACTTTTGACGAGAACTTCGGAAAATTGGTTCTAGTGATTAATAAATTAGCCATTAATGAATTTTACGTTTATTGTGGGCGAGGCTTGACCGCGCAAGACCTGCATGGCCCACCCAACATCTGGAGTGCTCCGCTGGCCCTGCATGTGTGCTATACAGGTTGAGTTGCGATCAATCAATATACTCTTCGATCAGAAAGCAATTAGTCTAGTTAATAGCAATCAACGACAACAACTCATGAGAGAGAACTTTACAGATTTGTACTATAATAGCGTTAGTAATGACTGCGTGCATGCTGTTTCTTCTGAATCGTTTGACTCTCCGTCAGTTCCCGCTTGAGTATCAAACTCACTCCAAAAATTAGGTTCTTACCCGTCATGGTATCGATGCGGTACGCCGTTCGCGATCCGGCCACCGTCTTTCCAATCTGTTCACCAAACTCGTCGAACGCAAACAACGTTTTCAGTGTGCCATCGTCGTCCCTTGTCTTCCAGAGAAACGTGGAACACTCCGTGGCTGAAACGCGCCACTATCCCACTCGTGTGGTAATTGTACGACCCCGTGTACTAGCACACGTGTATGTTGTATGCTCCCAACACCATCTCGTCTGTTCCTTGTTTGTCCGTGGCCCGTAGTCTTCATTCGATACGTGCACGCCGCCTGCGTTTCCACCCGACGACGGGCAGCCTGCGGAGTCGTCAACCATAAACATTACCTGAAAATTGTCATCACCGTAGAAGACCAAGTCGCCCTTGCTGCGACAGGTATGGTCTGCTCCGCTGCTAAAATCTAGAAACAAGAGCTGACGGAAGTCGACGAGGAGAAAGTCTGACGAAGACGCGACGGCGACGCCGATTCTCTCCGCAATTCAATAATGATGAAAACGTAGAAATTGTCGATGGTAAAGACGGTACCGTCGGTGGATCCGCCCGCCGTTCCCGCGCGAGTATTCTATATGGTTAGAAAGTATGATTCCCGGAGAAAATTCTTAGGATTAGAGTTAGAGTTAGAGTTATAGGGTTAGATCGAGGTCGCTTTCAATTTCTATATACGACACACATTTTTAGAAAAAATTTAGTCCGGGACACTTTCTAAGGGGACGGTATTTCCTCCCACAATGGTTGATATATAAATCGAGCAAGCCAGCTAGCTAGGGTACCTGGACGAGTGGAGTCGCTGCATGTGGGCTTGGGGAGTTTAGAGCCCCCAATATTAGTAAGTGCATGTGGCATTTTAGACAATAATTGCACAAGGTCTTAGTACGTTGTACCCATGCAGCAGCCGGCCTCCCTAATTTTGTAGATCTAGCGACGCCACTGCTTGATACACATGCAAGGATTACTGGAAGGATAGCGAGCCTAGACAATGGTGGATCCAGGGTTTTTCAAACGGGGCACGGCCTAGGCTCCTAACAATGTGACGTCACGAAACCACAAATCGCAGAATTAATAATTGATTATGCACTGATAACAAAATCAACGAAACATCGAAACATGATTCTACTTTATTATACTATACCTACCTCTAAACTATATATTACAGTCTGCGCATGCTCATAGACCTCGCAAGCCTTCCGAAAACGGGGGCGCCTGCTACACTAGATAATACATATCTTCCACTGCATATACGTAAACTAGGGCCATTCGAATGCCTAGAACGAGTAGTTGGAATGCCAGACACATTAGATAATTCCGGCGGTGACAAACGTACGGACGAAATAGTTACACATCAGAAGTGGAGTGTCCTGGCGTCATTTTCTGTGCTAATGCATTATTGTCCAGCAATGACTTTAGTTTCCTTACTTTCCCTCTTCAATTACCATCAATGTTTGCACGTCCGAGGAACCCCGTCGCACAGTGACTAGGCATACCAATAGCTCCTAAAGTATTTCTAACTGTAAACAACACAACTGTAACCATTGTGTTACGGTAAGACTATACGACGTGTTTAGTGATCTAGCACACTCCTTTTATCTTTAACAGACAGCACATGCAGTGACGGATTTAGATGGAGTCCGTGAAATTTTGGGCACGTGTCTCTTCTAGATCCGCCACAACTTTACATTCGAATGTGAATTGGCTCATCGCATCGCAGTGGATCTATGTTGTCAATTCTAGTGCAAACAACAAGTTTATTAGGACTGTATTATTTTACATGTCATGTGAGTCCTGGTGACGGACGACCATCTTGAAGGCCTAGTCCTCTAGAGAGATGTAAACACAAAAAACGTGTGGTTAAGATTGTGACATTAATTGTTCTTGCTTGGTAAATATTGGATGATGATAACTCATCTATACATACACTCATGTTCATGCACACCCAAAGAAAGTGCTTGTGCAGCTATGAGGTTACAACGTAATTTAATGATTTTCGTCTCTTTGTCTGCCCAACACACACACACACACACACACACACACACACACACACACACACACACACACACACACACACACACACACACACACGCACACACACACACACACACACACAGTGTACGTCAAGCGTTCACGGAAGTACGTGAGACCAGCTGGTGCGGTTGAAATTGTATCGATATTGCCACGCCTACAGCATACCATTCCAATGGTGTACACGCATCGCAACCTATCACCACATCGAAAACCCACGCTTTTCAAATATTTATTTGAATTGTTTACTTGCCAACGATCTCTGCCCTCGAAGGCTTCGGACAAAACAATTTTCAAAATGTGGTTTCTAGTAGGCGCACGTGTCTAGTAGCACGCATTCACGTGACGGCCTCACACGACATTCTACTCGTATTACCACGCTCCCTATCAAGATACACACGTACATGTCTGTCGTTGTAGGATGACAATTGTCGTCGAATACAAAGACAACAGACAGCCTATCTAGACTTGTAGTTTTAATTTGTCCGTTTTAGTCGCATTTACTTAGTTGACTTATCTAACGAGGGCAGTCACTGTTGTCTCTCCATGCCATTATCCCTTCTCCTGTTTCACCCAAATGTATCCTCGAGTACCCACGTGCCTAGAGATGTTGTGCTTTCAGATGATCTCAACCCTCGTATGTAAATCGTCCGAGAATGTCTCGTCTTAGGTGACCAGTACCGCAACCGTGGCGCGTTCTCGAGCATTCCCGTTTTGTATATACCTTATCGCACTCACGCAGCACTGGAACTAGAACTATACTGAGATGACCGAGTTCATTCGATCTCCGATGTAGCTTATAGAAACCGTAATAATAACATAACACAAGGTATGCTGAATGCATGCTCGACCCCCGACGCTATATATCTGCGTACACAGCGAGTAGCAATCAGAATTTGTGAGCAAACGATGGGACACACTACGGTAGTAGCATTCTCTCTCCTCTTCTCTCTCTTTTGCCATTGCTCCTTCGGCGAGTCGGGCACCGATGCGGGCCACAATGCGACCGTTGAAGTCTCCATCACGGATCTCATCGACAACTCGACGGCGCATGAGTTCATCAATGAGAGCAAATCGCTTGAAAAGCCGTCGCGCGTCGTCTGTCGACCCAAGGTTGTCGTCAAGCGTCCGACCGACGAGTGCCGGGTACGCAATATAACTCGAACCTTCACTCACCCGAGATGTCGGCCGCTGCACGCGGTCGTGAGAGGCTGCGGCGGACGGTGCCAGTCGTCTAGCGTCACGTCGTACCTGCGCAATGGTGTTTACACCGACTGGTCGCATCCGACGTTTCATACGAGATGCAGCTGCTGCATGCCGGTGAAGAGAAGATACGGACGGGTCGTGCTCGACTGTCCCGACGACGAGCGTTTGAAGAAGCGCACTGTCAAGGTGGTGGGAGCGGAGTCGTGCGCGTGCCGACCGTGTACGAGCTAGTGCGAGCTTCGGCTGGACAAACGGACGTGACTATCTTGTTGTTATTGCGTTAGCTAAGATTTGCTAAAGTTTAGAGATGTTCTAGAATTCTGCTGAGGAAATAGAGTAAGCCGCTGATACAATGTGGGTGTTTTCCTGCTCTAGTGTTGGGGTTGTCGAGTAAATGGATGCATGCTGGAGCTCTGGCCATTTGCGAGTTTCCTGAATTGTGATTGGTGATCGACAGGTCTACACGTTTGTGCTGTGAGGTATTGTGTATGTCTGGCTGCTGTATGGTGTGGGGTTGTCGGGTGGATGCATGGATGCTTTGTTGGAGCTCTGGTCATTTGGGAGTTTCCTGAATTGTGATTGTTGATTGACAGGTCCACACGTTTGTACTGTGAGCTATTGTGTATGTCTGGTTGCTGTATGGCGTGGGGTTGTCGGGTGGTTGCATGGATGCTTTGTTGGAGCTCCAGCCATTTGGGAGTTTCCTGAATTGTGATTGTTGATTGACAGGTCCACGCGTTTGGATTGTGAGGTATTGTTGTATCCGATAGCGGTAACAACAACGAGTTGTTTGACTACACGTGTTTAGAAATACTAAACAACAAGGAAATCGGGTGATCGACCCAACTGGTCGACATTCTATGGCGTCCGATGGATCCCCACGATTGCTCCTTTGTCTGTACGGACGCTTTGAGTCTAGACTTTGACTATATATAGCTTAGATGTTGTGGTGAGAGTTGTTGGTATTGGAATCGCCTTCGGGGGTCATTGTTCGGAATACAAAGATGCAAAGCGGTCCTCTAATTAGTTAATATATGCGTAAAAATGCTACTGCATCGAACTGTTTAGTTTGTAATCCGAAATTCGGACGACAGAGCTGGTGGCGTATCGTTTTACCACACTTTCTCACAGTAACTAAACGCCGTATTGTATACACTAAAGTCTGAACACATGATGTCATCCACCTACATGTTTCGTCACACAATTCTTTGTGCGATGGTCTGTACGGTGATTGATTCGATTTGTGATAGACCGAAGAGGAAAATGATTCGACTTGTAGTCGTCAATAAGTACAATTTGTGTCAGACTATCTGCTATCCTCGAAAGCGATGGTAATGATGGCAGTATCGCGCGCTGCGATGACTTGTACACGTACTTGCAAGCTCCCGGATGTCACAAATAGGTATCAAAAACATAAGCGTGTGTTGATGCTTAGGCATGTATTTGTTACTAGCATCTCGACCCAGCGTTGCCCGGGTAACATTAGACAGGTGGAGCTAGGGTTGCGTATTCT
Organism: Corticium candelabrum; assembly: GCF_963422355.1. Lineage (NCBI taxonomy): Eukaryota > Metazoa > Porifera > Homoscleromorpha > Homosclerophorida > Plakinidae > Corticium > Corticium candelabrum. Next base: position 1,389,839 of record NC_085105.1, read on the forward strand.
TACATATTATAGGTATTATAAACAACACTTATTCACCATACGTATGTATATCAATTAAAGAGAAGAGAGTATAGAACCTCTTTGTACACAATATTCCTAGTCTTGACTTCTGGTGCAAAGTAATGTAAGCGTTTTCCGTGCCCAACGCGCGAGCACGCTACATAAACTGTCCATGCATACAAAAAGCAAGGATTTGCCAAATTCAGTCCAACTTCCTTGAAAGACTGACCTTGAGCTTTGATAATTGATATTGCAAAACTAAGTCTAATGGAAAACTGAAGCCTCCTAAATTCAAATACAGTGTCTGTTGGAATGATTGGTATGCGTGGCAAAAGACGGCTTCATCCTTGAAACTGCCTATGAGAATCGTCGCTTTGATGACATTGCAATTGGTGAGTAATGTCTGAACAACCAACCTTGTACCATTGCATAACCTAGGAGGGTCCAGGTTTCTCAAAAGTACAATGGTGCACCGATTTAAGCATCAAGTTGTGTGGTGGAAAAACTGAAATTTACAGACAATCTAAAAATTCTGCTGGATAGTTCACTTGTTGGTCGGAGTCCAAAGCCGAGTCAAACGATTTGTAGCACTTTTGTTCTCCTGGCAACTTTTGCAACAACTTGAAATTTATGGAATCAACATCGTCATTTCTTGGTGAAATGACAGGCTAGTTTTACGCGACAGGAGTGTCGCTGTGTGACCGCAGTATTATGGTGTCGTTGCAATTGCCACGCGTTAATTGGAAACCACGCACACGTCACGCAGACGTCAGTGTGACTTTAATAACAACAGATGTCCCATGACTGACTTGGCTACACTCGATATCGATAGAGCCAAACCCAGGCATGAAACAGATATTCTCGTGGTATGTGCATGGGGATCGTAAATTCGAAGTCTCACCGCGATCACGTCCTGGCGAGATTTCACTTGGAGATGGACTCCTCGGTTGGCGAGATTTCACTCGGGGATGGACTCCCCGACAGGGGACCGTCTACATACCGAATCGTGCGTTTGCATTGTGGTGTGGAAAGCAGTCTTCATGCACGGTTTCGTGGCGATCGGCCCGGCAGTTTTGGCGAGATTGATGTTACAGCAGACAGACAGATCAGACTTTTATAGATCTAGAGAAGATAAAACAAAGTAGTTTGTGCATCACACTCTCTACCTTTGATACAAATAGTCATCAGCCAGTGTACGCTTACACATTCACGATGGTTGTCCCGTACCAAGCACTCACGTACATGTAAAACAATACAGTCTTACTAAACTCGTTGTTTGCACTAGAATTGACAAATTAGATGTGCTAATGTAGGATGAACCAATTCACATTCGAATGTAAAGTTCCGAGAGGTGTTCTTGCTCTTAGTTTGCTGTTCGTCTACTAGACGAAAAGATCAAAGCTAGAAACCCAGATAGATCAAAGGAGTGAGTTGAACTCAATAAACATGTATAGTTTTACCGTAACACAATGGTTACAGTTAGGGATACGCTATATTGGTATGCTCTAGAGTCACCGTGTCCCGATGGGGTTACTCGGACGTGCAAACATAGAAGAGGGAAAGTAAGGACACTAGAGTCATTTCTGGACACTAATAAATTAGCACAGAAAATGACGTCAGTACACTCTGCTTCCGATATGTAACTTTTTCGTCCGTAGTCTAGACCATTTTTCTCGCGCACCGCCGGATTAAGAGTCTGACAGTGACAGTGAGTCTGGCATTCCAATTGCGCGTTTTCGACATTCCAATTGCACGTCCTAGGCATTCGAATCGCCCTACTACAGTATTTCCCTCCCAATTATCTGGTTGGGGCAACCAATTATTCGACTCAGTCAATCAATTATCCGGTTGGGGCAACCAATTATCCGACTCATGGTTTCAATTATGAGCAGTGTAGATATATGGAAGCGTTGGTTAGAGAAATAATAGCGCGTACTGACGGATGTTGTCGCCGTACTGCTGCACCAGTAAACAGGGTAATTCTTGTTTTCGCTATTAATTAAATCACGGAGGAAAAACCATCAGTAATTGTCTGGTAATCAATTATCGCCCACCAGCGCGGATAACCACACAGAGACATGACGCAGTTGCAGTTGTTGCAGCGAGGGTCAGACTCTTGTCACAGCAAGACGGCAACTTCTGCTAGATTTGTGTTCTGACGCACTAAAGGACTTAGCAGGTGCTCTAGGTCTCAACGCGCTTTCTAGCTAACGTGTACTCACCGTAAAGCTGCACATGCAAGCAAAATTAGAGAGAATATGTACTGTAGAACTCGGCAGAATTAACAACCACACTACTCAAACACACGTTGATAAAGTACATGTTACGTCTACAGTCTAGGTAGCTCTAAACTCTCCAGGTCGATCGCTAGGCGATTGTGAATTTGTTTCACTCAGAATTGGATGAGGGCGAAGCTGAGAGTGTCGGTGGTGCAGTGGTCTTTTCTCTCATGTCAATGAGACTGATGCGAAAAGAAAGACAGCAGAGCGGTTCAGTTGCGGCGCGCTGCAGCTGGATCCTCACATTCACATGTAGTAGCTTAATTGTCATAGCGTTTCCCACGATGCTATCAATCTGCATCAGAGAGAGTTTTGACTGAGACCCAAAGCACTGAACAACTAACCAGCGATGCAAGGTGAGAGTTTCATTCGCGAAGTGTACAGCTTGCCAGAGCGACATCGGATAATTGGTTGCCCCGATCGGATAATTGGTTGCCTGAAGCGGATAATTGGTTGCCCCAACCGGATAATTGATTGACTGAGTCGGATAATTGGTTGCCCCGACCGGATAATTGGGCGGGAAATACTGTAGTAGTCTATATGCAGTGGAGGATCTTTATCATCTAGAGTGTGGTGCAGCATGCATACACGCCATCCTCCATACACGCCATCCTTCCTCCTCCCCCCGTTTTCGGGACGAAGTAGTCGACGAAGAAGGCTTGCTAGGTATATGAGCATGCGCAGACTATGTTTAGAGGTGAGTAGTAATAGAATCATGTTTCAATGTTTCATTGATTTTGTTATCGGTAATAAATCATTGATTTTGCAATTTGTCATTTCGTGACATCACATTGTCAAGAGCCTATAGAGCGTCCCTCTCCGGTTTGAAAAACCTTGCCTCAGTCATTGTCTAGGCTCGCTATCTTTCCGGTAATCCTTGTGTCCCCAAGCAGTGGCGTCGCTAGACCTACAAAATTTGGGGAGGCCAGCTGCTGCATGGATACAACATTTATAAGACCTTGTGCAATTGTTATCTAAAATGCCACATGCATCTACTAATATTGGGGTCACATGCAGCGACTCCACTGGTCCAGGTACCCTAGCTGGCTAGATTTGCTTGGTATCAACCATTGTTGGAGGAATACTGTCTCCTCAGTAAGTGTTCCCAGACTACTAAATTTTCTAAAAAATCTGTGTCAAAAAGCGACCTCGATAAAAACCCTAACCCTAGCTCTAACCTTAAGAATTTAGTCCTGGAGAAAACATTTCTTAAGGGATCATACTTCTTGCCACATCATTTCTAGTCAACAATTTATTAGTGGTTAGACAGTCAGCACACGGCATGACGTTGTTCCATACGCAACTTCCGGTGTGTGGTTTTTTGTCATTGCGATGTTGTTGCTAATTATAATATTGTAATTGCTGACGAAACGTCAGTATTCAACCAGATCTGCTAGAATGTGGACACTCCGTCTCATTGCGACACGAATTCTGATTCTAACAGCTTGGTATACTATAGTATACAGTGCAATGCCGCATCAGTTTAGTTACCGTTTACTACATTTTTTGTCTAGGTTTGTCATTGAGACAAAGACAAACACGTGCGATCGAAACCCAGGCATTTCCATTTCTAAGAACGGGACGGTTTCTCTGTCTTTTTGTGGTGATCTGGTGCTGCAAGCGGGTAGAGAGTCCGATGAACAACGCACTGGTGGTGTAAAGATACTAGACAGCCCTCTGATCACGAGCTGGCACCAGTTAAAGGTGTGATACGTTGCAATAGAATGATATCAGTGTTCTCAAAGTGTGACAACTATGATGTTGTCATCATCTCTAGGGTGAGAAGGGTGAACCCGGAGGAGTGTCATCCAACCGCCTGGACCAACTCGAGAACAAACTTGAAGTGCTAGCGACAAGCCTCGAGTCTTCGATCACGAACACTCTCCTCGAATTGGATTTCGACTGTGGACACGATTCGTACGGTAAGTCGACGGGCGAGCTGTGCTACGAAGGAGCCGACGGCTTCAAGGCGATCCTCACTGCGGACGAATCCGACGGAAACTATGGCGGACTCGCTAATGGCGTGCACATCACCAACACCGCCTACGGAAACCGCAAAGTGGGCACCTCCGATTTCGTCTTAGGCGCCAACAACGACTGGATAAATGGCGATAATGCTAGATACAACGACCACAGCAGCGGAATCGTCGCCAGGTTTAGCCACGGAGCAACGTCGGTGCGATTTGCCGACACCGACGACGACGGCACCGTCAAGATTCTCTACGCATTCGATCAGTGCGGCAAGCTCATCGGTCAGACGGCAGCCGGGAGTCGCAAGACATTCTCGATAGACACGACGGCGACCGGCGGCAACCTCATATTTTCCATCGAGTTCGACACACTGCCCAACAACAATGGTGGTTCTAATGACGGAACATACTTTACAATAGACGATCTCGTCGTCACTGGGAAGGTAAACAACGACACGGTGAGGACCAGATGTCTTTTGCCACCGTGCGGATGCGACTGCGACAGGAACAGGACACTTATTCGATTGAACTTTAACGACGGAAGAGACAGTTTTGGTCGCAGCCACGGCGAGTTGATATTCAAGGGTTCTAACGGTTTCACGGTTTTGTTCACGGACGACGATTCGAATGGAAATCGCGGCAATATGGCTAAGGGCGCTCACATTTCGAACCTAAACTATGGAAACAAGAAGGTGAATACCAAAGATTTAGTGTTAGGAGCGTACAACTCGCCCTACAGTATGACCACTGACAACTATCACAGCTCGGGCATCGTAGCGCGCTTTAGTCACGGTGTCACGACGGTCGGCTTTGACGACACCGACGATGACAGCACGACCAAGTCTCTCTACGCGTTCGATGAGTTTGGAAACCAGATTGCGGCCACGTCGCCCGGAACGCAGATACCGTTTAGTGTCGACACCGCGGCGACCGGCGGGAAGTTGATCTACGCCGTCGAGTTCGATACTCTCCCGGGAACGGCGGGCGGATCCACCGACGGTACCGTCTTTACAATCGACAATTTCTACGTTTTGGCATCATTGAACTGCGGAGAGAATCAGCGACGCCGTCGCTACGTCTCGTCTCCGTCGGACTTTCTCCTCGTCGACTTCCGTCAGCTCTTGTTTCTAGACTTTAACAGCGGAGCCGACCATACCGGTCGCAGCCAGGGCGACTTGGTCTTCTACGGGGATGACAATTTTCAGGTAATGTTTACGGATGACGACTCCGCAGGCGCCACGGGTGGAAACGCCGACGGCGTGCACATATCGAATGAAGACTACGGCTCGGACAAACAAGGAACAGACGACTTGGTGTTGGGAGCTTACAACACCTACACGGGGTCGTACAATTACCACACGAGTGGGATAGTGGCTCTTTTCAGCCACGGAGTGTTCCGTGTTTCTCTGGAGGACACGGACGACGATGGCACACTGAAAACGTTGTTTGCGTTTGACGAGTTTGATGAACAGATTGGAAAGACGGCGGCTGGAGCTCAAAAGGTGTTCCGTATCGATACAACCATGACGGGTGGGAAACTCATTTTTGGAGTCGAGTTTGATACTCAAGTGGAAAGTGACGGAGGGTCAAACGACGGGACATTTTTTACTATAGACAATTTTAGAGTGGAGGGCACTGCTTCAGAAGAAACAGCACGCAGTCACTACTGATGACTGACGAGATGTCCAACTATCTAATGCGCTCTTGAGCTTGTTGTTGTTGTTGGTTGCTGTGTGTGTGTGTGTGTGTGTGTGTGTGTGTGTGTGTGTGTGTGTGTGTGTGTGTGTGTGTGTGTGTTGCATTCTGATCAAAGAGTATTGATTGTCGCAGCTCGATCAACCTGTAGCACAACTACTTGTACTCTTATTAATTAAATGAATGCCAAAGCAGAGTGCACGTGACCAATGACGTCGTTACGAATGAGCCCGAGAAGGCTATGGCCTTTCAATATTATTAAGTGCGGCCTTCATAATTAAATTGCCGGAAATTTTCCCAATCCGATCAACATTCAAAAGTGAGTAAGTGGGGTAAACGCTTGTTTGGATTGAAAATGTCTGCCACTAAAATTTAGCTACTTGGGAAAGTGAGGCTGAAACAGCTAGCCGTTCTTTGGGAACATCGAAAGCAACAGCTGCTACTGTTCTGTGGTGGAGGCTCTTGGCAACCATCAAGTGTCTTTGCAGTGTGAGCTCGTAAACCAAACCATTGGTATTTAATATCAACGTTTTGTATTGTGATGTTACCCAGTAGTGTACTACCATATATGACTCTGTCTCGCGTGGCTAAACCTTGGTGTACGCGGGGCGGATCGATAAAACGGGAGAAGGTCTGGCCACGCGAGACTACTGTAGCAACCAGAGCCGTATATATGGCTCAGGTAGCAACCTGTGGTTCAAGTTGTCTCGCAAGAGTGCTATTTATGTATCAAAAACTTTCAGTCTAATTAGTGATATTTAATGGTGCTAGCATGTGTCAGACGTTTGTTCGAATTGAAGGGTGAGAGGGTGGTCACCGGATCAGAGAAATGTCCAGTAATTGAATATGCCCCTTTTTGCTTGCAAAATCAAAATCAATATAAATTTTTATATTATATTTATTTATACTTTATATCCCAGCATATCTAGGCTCGAATGTCCAGCCGGTCATCTCCCCCTTCCCTGTTGCTTTTTACACTCAACGTGGTTTCTAAGTCACAATATTACAACATAATAAAATATTTATCCAATACAAAACGTGATAAATCGAGTTGCAAAAAATATTTGATCAAAAATTTCTTAATTTCAGCATTTATAAATTTAATTAATTTACTAATTTACATACTTTATTAATTTACTTAATTTATTATTTTACTTAATTTATTATTTTACTTATTTACGTAATTTTTTAATTTACTTAATTTACTTAATTTATTAATTTACTCAATTGATTAATTTAATTAATTTATCAATCTAATTAATTTAATAATCTGATTAATTAACGGTGCAGAAATAAACACAAATATCAATTTCTGTTGATACTAAAACATTTCTCGCCTTCTATTTCCACCTTTTCTCTGCAAAATTTTAATATATGTGCAAAATACAAAAAATGCCAATTTTCCCATAAATTGCAAGCTTTCTTTTCAAACTGTCGTGCTAACTCCCACATCTCATTTGTCCTTTAAAACTGGAAGAACCATTGAGTACAAGCCGGGATTCAAGCTGACGCCTTCTCTGTCCAACCAATCACCACTCGCAATGGGTGTGTCTCGTTTGCACGCCTTCCTGTGGTATACGAACGCTTTCATCGTGCTTTCTTCGTCCACTAAGCGCACCTCGACGACGTCTCGCTCATAGATCGATGGACAGTCCTCGATCTCGTCACCGAGTCGAAGTTTAGCGGCAAAGTCTGATTTCCGTTGACAGGAAACAACGTAACCGACAACAGAAGTCCCTGGCATCTAAATTAACAAACAGTAATTAAGTTAAGTTACTGTAAAAATTATTAAAATATTAAATTTTAAATTAAATTTTAAATTAACTTTTATTAAATTAATTAATTGTAATAAATGTAAATTTAATAAATCTAATTAAAGTTAATTAAGGTTAATTAACAAACAGCAAGTCAATCACTATGTTAATCCTTGAAGGTTAAGCTCTAGGTCTGAAAGATATTTAGCGGTACCGATCGCATGCGGTCACGGCTCTGCATGCGGTACCGGCCTCGGACACCCGACCGCTTTCAGGCTCCAAGAAAGATTTTAAAATATCAAGCCTATGTCATATCGATCAATGTCGATAAATATTCTAATGTTAGGTATGATGATCACACACCTGAAGAACAACACATGGGTACGAATCAAAGAAAAGAGCCGCGTTAGGTAGGATCGCCTTTCTCTGCACGGTGCCGTCTAGAAATCCATGTTTCCAAGAAGCACCCGTGTCGTCGTCAGGCCGCAACGTTCCGTAAACGAAAATACTACACACATCATGTGCCGACATATTAAAATCCGGGAGTTTAGAGTGCTATCCGGGTAATTATTGTATCTCCGGGTAATTAGTCTATATCCGGGCAATTGTTAGTGTTTACTTGACTGATGTTAGCACGAGCCTTGAAGGAGCACAATACGAAACAAGCAGAGCTGAAGACTCTACAGGGTAACGAGTTGTCGCTTCTCAATTTTTCCGTTTTTTACTTTGAGGGTCCCCTTTAGAGAAACGGCGGAAGGAAGCTGTTGCAGCAGCAGATTCAGTAGCCAGAGAGCTTGTCGACTCTCTAAATATTGGGTAAACATTGTTTATTCACTGTGTTAGTGTTCACCATCAATATGATGTTGGTGCTCAATTCCAGAGTTGAGAAGGCTTATCAGAATCAGAAGAAACTCGACTCGGAAGCGAAGTGCCTTCAAATGCACGCTTGTGAGTGGTTTTATGGGCGCTATTGCTGTAAATGGTAGTGTGACTGTTGTTTGTGTGGCATCTGTAGCTCGATTTATTAGACAAGCACAACAGTGGCTGGCAATGGTGGAAGGATTTAACCAGGCTCTGAAGGTACTGTTGTATCAATATATTTATTTTATTTATTAATGTAGGGATGTGGCGATTCTAAAATGGCCGCCCATACAAAAATCTGCTATCCAGATTTCTTATAACTAAGTAAGAAATTTCAGAGCCACCTAATGCTCGACTGTAAACGGTCCGAATGGTAGCCAGACTATTAATGCTGACACTAATACCCCATTCACACGAGCATTTGTAACTGTGCCAGCACGATACGGCACGGTTTGGCTTGGTTTCACTTCGTCGTGTGAATGCCGGCTGAACCGAACCGAACCGAACCGTGCTGAGGTGGCCCACCTCAAGTTGCCATGCCAGCACGGTTTGGTTCGGTTCGGTTGTGTAGTGCCTGTCAAAACGAAGACGGAGTCGACGTCTATGCTCGGTACTTGTCCTTGATATTTCCGCAGACTGTTCTAGTGCCAGCAAGAAGTAAGCTCGGACAGCTTGTTCCATGACGACGTCTGTATCTAGCGTGCGTATCAAGAGACACGCCTACTAAAACTCGGCTGGCTCGCTTTGTCAAAACAACGTGTGAACAAGGGCTGGCTCGCTTCATTAACCCAGGCTGGCTTGGCTCGGCTCGGCTCAGTTTGGAGCTGTGCTCGTGTGAATGGGGTATAAGCATCTCAGAAGCCATAGATTGGCAAGTAAAAATGCGATTTATTCTTTCACATTTGCTTTGTCAGACAGGCTAGCACCTCACTCAAAGCAGCTACAACGACGAGAGTCATACCAAACGATTCGCTCATGTCCGAGTAATTGCACTGACCCAACAGCTAACACTGTGCAAAGTCCACCCAGGATATATCAGTCAACTGCTGCTACGCAGTTCTACATGGACTTCCACAATGCCATGTTGTTCCGGTCACGCGTGTACATGGTAGCTACATGTAATACCTAATATTAGCTGGTGGAAACTACGCTTTGGGAGATTGCTGCCACTTCCACAGTGTGCTTACAGTTGCGTGTGGTTGAACATACCACTATGCTCAACGGGGTGCTGTCTCGGTGCGTGTGATCGTCTACATAGGCTTCCGTGCAAGATGTGTGGGAGTTGTTTATTGATGCAATCAATGTTATTACGTACATCCGTCAGCTGCTATGTAGTACTTCAGTCAAAGTATTGAATTCCAGCTGCACGCGTCATTTCTATCTTCAACCATGCACATGCATGTACTCCAGTAGCAACACAGATTGGAGCGAGACAAAAACCACATCATCTACGTAACTAAAAAATGAATGAAACAAGTATAAAACATTTTGAGAAAATGATGGGTATGTTAGGGATGGTTATGTAGGAATGGGTATGTAGGGATGGGTATGTACTTATTCATGCTCATCTCCTAAATTAATTTCTTGCGGCAGTTTCAATCTAAAACGCAGCAATCATGTGTGACACTCACAGTACTGGATTGTGATGTAGGAGATGAGCATGAGTAAGTACATACCCATCCCTCCTTACCCATCCCTACGTACCCATCCCTACATACCATGATTTTCTCAAAATGTTTTTATACTTGCATATATTTACTAACTTAAATTGTTTACTGACGTTTATAGCCCAAATATCCATGCGCAGATGCAGATGCACATAGAACGCTGTCTGACTCGTGAATGATGTCTTCATTGATTGGGTTGGTCAGAACTGACTTTCTCGGCTCATGGTAGTGTCCTGCATGCATTAGCCGTCAATGAATTGACTTTTGCAAGCCAAGTAATCAGAGAAATGTTTGAGAATGAAGTAGCTACGTCCGCAGACCTACCAGGATGTTGATTGAGCGTCGACACTTTCACGCACGTGTTCAAGACGCATGAGGGAAGTTTGTTTACCTTAGTTTTTACAAAATTGGGTTTGCAGCATTTACAAGCATTTGTGGTTACGTAAACATTCATTGATTTCCAGTATACGATTCTGAAATTAGTGCTTTGAAGTTTATTGATTAATGCTAATGGAATGATGGTGTGTGGTTGATGATGACACGTACTTGGTCAAGTGAACTGAAGAAGTCATGTGCTTGAGAAATACGCATGTGTCACATAAACCACGTGACTTAATGACGCAATTTCTATTTTTGTTGGCAATAAGATTCTAACAACAAATCAAGTTGATGTGGCCTAAACGCAGTCTGGTGTTTTGAATTTCGTAGATGGCTTTTCACATTGTGGTTTTTGTAATGTTACGTCTTAAGGGGTGTGAACAAATTACATACATAGAAACTGCATTGCGTTATATATACTGCAGTGTGTTGTACGTACTTTCCTCAAATACGTCCGTAAATATGTCACATCTGGCATAGGGTGGGCGGAGCAACTCACAAGTTGAGGCGGGGCATCAAAGAACATTGAAGTACAGTAGAACCTCATTAATCCGAACAGCCCCGTTGCAAGCCCTATTGGAATTAATGAAGTTGTTTGGATTACCAAAATGCTAAAATGCATAGCCTTGGAGGTCCAAACCTTGCCTTGGACACCCAGACCGTTGGTGCATTTACGTGTATGTCTCTACGATCTACACGTATGTTGTGTTTGTCGTAAAGGACACGGCTGCAATGCTACATGTACTTCTAAATAATGTGGCAGTCAAGATTTAAATTGGTCCGATACATGAATTTGCTGAAACTAGATAACCGCAACCCGGATCAGGCTGCCCAGTAGGATCTGGGTATGCAAGGCAGGACGCCAAAGGTAATTCGGATTAGCGAGGATTGACTGTACATGAACTACAGAGGATACTGTTTGCTCACAAGAATAGACATTGTGCTCAGAGTTGGGGATGTCAGAGCCCATCGCACCCCTCAGAGCCCATCACCCCCTCACATTCCATCACCCCCTCACATTCATCACCCCCTCACATTCATCACCCCTCAGATTCAATCACCCCTCCATCATCTTACCCCTGGCTCTGCCGTCTTGTGGCACTAATATTTTAGATTGTTTTTTGAATTGGTGGCTGCATGCAAACATTTCTATGTTGCCGACATTGAGACATCTGTTGTGTCTAATTTTAGGAATTGGGTGATGTTGAAAATTGGGCAAGAACGATCGAGTCTGACATGAGAGACATAGCAGCAGGACTCGAGCATGCATACAAAGGTTGGTGGGTCACTGATGTGTTTGTATTGTAAGAACTATGGCATATGTTGCATGCATTGACCAGTCAAACACATGGCTAAGTAAGCAGGTAACAGACTGGTAGGTAGACAGACAATGGATTTATTGCTGGAACAAACTGTCGCATAAATTGTCGTAACTTGCTAAATTAATTCTTGCAGACCACATACAGTAGATGTCGTTATGCACATAATGGAGTTGTATATCTATTTGTGTGTGTGTGTGTGTGTGTGTGTGTGTGTGTGTGCGTGTGTGTGTCACGTGTGTGTGTGTGTGTGTGTGTGTGTGTGTGTGTCACGTGTGTGTGTGTGTGTGTGTGTCACGTGTGTGTGTGTGTGTGTCGTGTGTGTGTGTGTGTGTGTGTGTGTGTGTGTGCAGGGCTCGAAAAATAGGTCAAGTCGTCATTACAACTGACGACTAACGTTCTAGTCTATGTCGTCAAATGACGACTAGAGCAGACCAACACTAGTTTGTAATGGCTTTCTCGGTATGCAGGCGGATAACTGTACTGTACTGAAACATGCACCGCTTTGATGCTCACATTCGGACATTTGTCGTACAATGACATGTACGCGTAGTATGTACTGCCAGCAGCACCGTACGTTGACAAACTTCTCATATCTCGGATAATGAAACTGGGCGTGCAAGAGCTATTTCAGGATTTCGACAAAGTAAAGGCATGAGTTTGTGACCAGGGAGCAGTAGAGACAATGGTAAATCCTGTAGGTCGAAATAGGTAGATATGATTTTAGTAGCAAGAAACGGACAACTGTGATATGTGGAAGTCTGGTTGAAACCCCGCCTTGTTTTGACAAAGAGAGGTGGTGTGTGTTTAATCGCTAATTCAATTAGCTATCACTATTGTCTTCCTTGCCTCTGTGAAGATGTCTAGCTCTGTAAAATCTATCACGTCGTATCCATTGGCTCAGCGGTAATGTGTGTGTCAGTTGCATGCCATTGTGGGAATAATGCTCTGCATGCTTGCACTGCACTGAATTTTAGTCCTAGACTAAAAATTTTGACGACCTAAAAGTTTTGGAAACTCGTCAAATGACGACAACTAGTTGGACTGATTTTTCGAGCCCTGTGTGTGTCACGTGTGTGTGTGTGTGTGTGTGTGTGTGTGTGTGTGTGTGTGTGTGTGTGTGTGTGTGTGTGGTGTGCGTGCATGTGCACGTGTCACTGTGTATGCATGTGTGCGTGCGTGTCACTTTATGTGTGTGTGTGTGTGTGTGTGTGTGTGTGTGTGTGTGTGTGTGTGTGTGTGTGTGTGCGTGTGCGTGCGTGCATGTCACTGTGTGTGTGTGTGTGTGTGCATGTGTACACCTGTAAACATTCTGGTTCCATGCATCACTACAGGTGAAGTATCAAGCACAACACTTGAATCCGACTCACTCTCGTCACAGACGTCTCTCAAACACCAGAAAGAATTCTTATAGACAACACGTACAAAACACAATACCATAGCTGTACTATTGTCCATTTGTAAATGCTCTGAACAGCAGCAACTCGTTTGTTTTCCTTAACATCACAACAGTACCAGCAGCAATGAAAACGATACTCCCCCTTCGTACCTCCAGAACACCACCATCCCTGTTGTCATCCACTATTTGTCCATCACCATGAATTACAATACAAATACTAGGACCATCAACACCAGGCAACGTCAACGTGTAGTCTCTCTCGTCGACATCACGCAAGTCGTACTTCGCTACCGAAAAGTCAGGAACCGGTGGGTCAAATATCTCTGCTTTCCCATCATCAGACCGTGTAGGGAGAAAGATGCGATCTTGTGCGGGTGTCGGTGTGTAGTCAAGCATGCTACAGAGTACATCTTTGTCCTTGAATTTTGGAGTAAGACCAGCCCTCACGACGTTGTCACTGCAAGCCATGCATTCAATGCAGTCTACACAAACGTGTACCGATCACATGATCGGTACGTATCGTAATCGCTGTGTGTGTGTGTGTGTGTGTGTGTGTGTGTGTGTGTGTGTGTGTGTGTGTGTTTGTGTGTGTGTGTGTGTGTGTTTGTGTGTGTGTGTGTGTGTTTGTGTGTGTGAGTGTGTGTGTGTGTGTCTGTGTGTCTGTGTGTGAGTGTGTCTGTGTGTGTGTGTGTGTGAGTGTGTCTGTGTGAGTGTGTGTGCATGTGTGTGTGTGTGCATGTGTGTGAGTGTGTGTGTGTCTGTCTGTGTGTGCACATTGTGTGTGTGTGTGTGTGTGTGTGTGTTGTGTGTGTGTGTGTGTGTGTGCATGCATGTGTGTGTGCGTGTGTGTCTGTGTGTGTGTGTGTGTCTGTGTGTGTGTGTCTGTGTGTGTGTCTGTGTGTGTGTCTGTGTGTGCACGCGTGCACGTGCATGTGTGAGTGTGTGCGCGTGCATGTGTGAGTGTGTGTGTGTGCGTGCGCATGTGTGTGAGTGTGTGTGTGTGTGAGAGAGAGTGTGTGTGTCTGTGTCTGTGTCTGTGTCTGTTTGTGTGTGTGTGTGTGTGTGTGTGTGTGTGTGTGTGTGTGTGTGTGTGTGTGTGTGTGTGTGTGTGTGTGTGGTCTGTTGACTTACCTCCTGATAGGTACGCATGAGGGATGTTTGGTCCGAGGAACATGGCCTGACCGGGTTGCAACGTAACATGATTGAAGAAGTAGATGCAAAAGCAGCCAACGTCGCCTGGAAATTGGCCGTTCAATCTGAGCAGTAGGTCACCCAGAGATCGATCATACATGTCAGCATCTAAACAACATATTTACAAGGCACCGTGTATGGACACACACATACAATGTCAATAGCAGCAGCGGTCTGTCATACATAGTCTTTCTACCGTGTTTCTTTGATTAAAGGCCACCCTCGAATAAACGCCTCCCTCAAATAAACGCCGCAGCTGAGATTCGGATAAAATATAAACGTCAACCTCAAATAAACGCCTCATTTCACGTGACAACATAGTCTCCAAGTGTGAAATCATACCAGTATGGTAAGTGTGTTGTTCTCTTGAAAACGTGCCAAACGTACAACGTGTACCAGGGCGTTTAATTTTTAGCTAGGATTTCGACTGCGGCGTTTAAACGAGGGAGGCGTCTATTTGAGGGCGGCATTTATTTGTTAAGAGACTCTGCCGGTCAGTGCTTCAGGATTGTTGAAGAACTACGGTGTTTATCATTCCAGGCTCATTCCAGAGTCACATGACCTTGTCATGTCTGGTTCTCGTGTGACAATACAAGGTAACCAGATGAGTACCGGACATGAAATGGTCAGGGGAGGGGCTGAAACAGTAATTGATTTTTTAAAATTAATTAATTAATTAAACCTTCAGTATTCTTC
>NC_085105.1:1410047-1430047 GCF_963422355.1 Corticium candelabrum
TGTGTGTGTGTGTGTGTGCGCGCGCGTGGAGAGCAGCAATGCGCAACATAATAGACCATTACATCGTCATTATCCAGCTGACTACAGCAAGATCAATGAGAGATAGGTGCATGACAAGTTTGCAGCCACTCGAAAGTACAGCCGTTCTTCCTTCAGGTAGAAAAGGTGACGGATGCTGTCACGTACTGCATGGGTGGGTAAGAACATGCTATCATTACGAAGCGTGGAAATGGTGGAGTTCAAGCAAATGTTAGCCGCTTTTGTTAGTGCTTTTGTCCAGAAGCCTCTAGCCCTACTTTTAGGTAAGAGGTACCCTACTGCTTGTAATATTTTTGAGTAATAATCTCTTCAAAAATTTTGCCCTCAAAAATACTAGGATAACAGAAAAAATAATATTTTGGTCTTGAAAATTGTCAGTTGTCCGTGCTTTTGGTTTTTGCTCGTGCGCATGAAACAATATAGAAATGGCCACTAGACGGAAGTGTGCAGCTCAAGATGCCAACTAGAAATGTTTAGAGAATTGACTCAGTTTGAAAGAATGAATAAATAATTAAATCGAAGAATAGCTATTAACATCACTTGTAATACGCTGCTGTGTTGTAAGCAACATGCCCACTAGTTGCAATACCGCGTAGACACGAGACAGTGTGGGCTTCAATGGGGCAACGTGCCAGATTGTGAGGGATTTGTGAACAATGGGTTAACCAGAGCAGTCAGCTCACACGCTGAGCTCCGACAAGTGGGGTGAACCCAAGAGGTCACTCAGTGTGATGTTGGTGGATCAACGCTTGTTAGAACCACCATGTACTCAAGCCCAAGAGGTCAGTGGAGTTGACGTTGGAGGCTCAGCACACCATCACAGAACCTATTCCGTTTAATGACGAACATGAGACAACTGGCTTGTGCCGAAGATGTTAGTCGCTTTGACGTTGCAACCTGAGTGGACCTGAACAAGGCCCCTCCCCTGGCACGCTACCTGATATATTTCGTATAACCTCCCTAAAAACATGGGTGGGAGGGAGGGATATCAAGAAAGCTACCAGTTAGACAATGCTAACCAAACAATGCTAACCGAACAATGCAATGTTCTCACAGTCATTGTGTTAATGCATAGTTTAACCGCTAGCTATTATTAACATTACAAAGGTTCGGCTAACCTCTGTAAATCTTTTACTTCCTGATGTTAACTTACATTTACTATGTAGACTAACCAATATTGCACATCAAGACCTTGAAAAAGTTTTGATTTGAATCATAAAAAAATTCTAAATTATTTTTGGAGCCTTGAAGAGAATTACTAGTCTTGAAGAACATTAGGAGTAGTTAGGGTATGTATGTGAGATGATGAGCATCTTGTAAGATTATAGAGTTACAGTAGAATGTCACTTATCCGAACGTTTCCGTTGTCTGACTCTTCGTAACTCTGATAGTTCAGATAACTGATGCCTACATGACACATCTACATGAAAGGTCTGCGAATCCAAGGCTTGGTGTTGTACATGACATACTTTAGACTTATTCTGATAGCCTTACAAACAACTCGTTTTAGCTTCTGTGGCTTTTGGGTTTTGACATTGTCATATCATGGAGGAGAACTACATGTGTACTCTGATGCTCATGTGTGTTACCGATTTGTGTGTAAAGCTAGAGTGAGTCCGAGGCACAGGTCGTTCGGTAGACCGACTCGTTTGGTTAACTGGTGTTTGGGTAAGTGACATCCTACTGTATTGTGAGGATGTTGAGTTGCAAATTTAGTCTTGCAAATATGCATGGATATATCGTGATATCGCCCAACACTACTGTGTGTGTGTGTGTGTGTGTGTGTGTGTGTGTGTGTGTGTGTGTGTGTGTGTCTGTGTCTGTGTCTGTGTCTGTGTCTGTGTCTGTGTCTGTCTGTGTGTGTATGTATGGGACCTTGTGTTTCCGGTAGTTCCCTGGCCAGGGGGAGGAAATACATGCTAACTTCAGCCTTGGCAAGCTGAGGATGGTGTGAGGCTAGGATGCGCTAGCCCAGCAAGCTAGTCATCTGACTGTTATTTGCTACTACTCGCACAATAGAGCTTTCTTGGCGAAAACTTCTGCGATGCCCTAGTCCATAGTGGGTATGGCGGAATTCCAGGTCTGTCTGTGTCTCTGTCTGTCTGTTTGTGTGTTTGTATGTATGTATGTATGTATGTATGTATGTACATATGTCTGTATGTATATATGTATGTGTGTTTGTCTGTCCATGTATCTGTATGTATCTATCAATGCATTTACGTACACAATAGTCTCGTTCCCAGTCTTTCTTCACAACAGTCCATTTCATTGTAACAGGGATCATCACAAGGAGACGAAGTTCCACCCGACGACGACGACCTCCTCATCAAACCAACACCAAAGAAACAACCGACCAACAAGGACACCTCCACCAATCAGGTAATCTCTGACAAAGAGAGCGACGACCGTCACCCCAAATCATCAAGTCAGGTCAGTGATGAGTCTGTAGTCAATGACGCATCAGTCCCTGCTCCTGCTGCCACAATCAAGAAGGAAAACGAAGAGCCACCCGACGAGGAGACAAAGATGGCCGTCACACCGGCTGTTGATATTAAACGGGAGATCGAGTCGGTCCAGCCTGACGTCAAGGCTGCCTTAGTTGGCGTCATGGCCGCGTATCTGAGTGTCCATCCTTATGGCGCTTCCTTCTCCGACATCACTCACTATCTTCGAGGTCTGAAGTGTTTCGTTTCCGCGTCGGTCATTTGGTCGGCTCTTCGCGAGTCGCCGCTTGCCTTCACTTCTCGACCCGATGACAGAGACGAGGCTTGTGATGATGATGTCGTCTGGTCGTTTCATGGTTTCAAAACCGTTGCCGGCTTAGGCTGAGCGTCGTCGGTCGCGCGTTTTTTGTTGGTATACTCGCGCATCTTAGCTGCTGTTAGTTTGTTCGTTGCAAGAGGTCTAGGACCGGCATCTTTCCGGGATGTTGTTTAGCTCGTGTGGGATGTTCCTGCGTCTGCTGAGTAGTGAGTTCGTCTTGACGTGGTTGAGGGCTTTGTTTCCTCTCTGGCTATTGTAGACGTGATTTAGAGAGATGAGAAGAGAAGACGTCACTCTGAGTGTGTTTGGTGCAGTTGCATGCATGTGGTCGTTCGACGGTCTTGAAGCAATGGTTGCAGATTTAATCCTTCAGGTTGTGTGTTCAGTGCTTGCATGAATTCGTGTTTATTGTAGTTTAATTAACAACAGAGCTGTAGGTGCACTCAGGATTCATTCCATCTACTTGACTTTCTCTTCAGTTGTCTGGTTTCAGATTATTGCGCTTCCTGATGTGGTACACCATGTAGATAACGCACGCTATGCATTCCAGGTTACATGTCGTTTCCGTCGAGTCGGTCGGTCGCCGTTTTCGGTAGAGTGACTACTGTAACCCTAGCGCATGCGTCTAGGGTTAATAATGTGTGTTGATTGCGGAAGTAGACAAGGCCATGCATTGCGCGGTATCTATGCGACAAGAGTTCTGACTTCCGTGGCTTTCTTTGTATTCTCTTTACTGTACATATGTAGTTGACAAGATATCTTGTTAATTTTTATTAGCGGTAATGTACTGGCTGCATAGCGACAATTCTTGCCTGCGTGGATGTAAACTATTTTTGGAAATAGATAGTTGCATTTTTGGGGACTAGATATCTGGTAACGGTTGTGGTGTAGAGATTTATAGTATTGTGACTGAAGGTCTGCTTTCTGTAGAGATAGCTATCTATGCGCATTGTACATGTATTGCATCATGTCACATGACCTGAATGCTCGCTTGCTATTGCGTGATGTACATGATTCGTCGGCATTCTCTCAAATGACTGAAATTTCTCTCCTGTCTCGGGTTTAGTTGACCCAACGGGGTCAGATGTTACCATCCGCATATCACGCATTTGTTTTCGAAGGGCTTTGCGTATCTAAATCACCGGAACTACCAATTACCTATCAGTACGAGCTATCAATATTTGTGGTGGTGATGATGATGAAACTTGTACGGTATTACCGAACCTTTCCGAGAATTTGAAATACCCATGCTATCATAGCCTAGATATGTCACGACGCCAAGAAAAGTTACCATCACACCTCAAACCAACAAGTCCTGGTGTCGCTCAGTTGATTTTAATTTCCCGAGAAGCCAACGGTATCTTGTATGGCCGACTAGCCGGTCACCGGTGGTTATCATTCTGCGGTATTTCGCTTCCCAGGAACTCTAGCGCCTACTCTCAACGTCACATTCACTCAGGACGTCTCCAGCACGGCGAGTCTCAAGTGCTGAACTAAAGGAGCGCGTGACTGCTCGTAACTATTGCTATATTTGGGCAGCGAACACCTCCTACAGTTCAAGATGGTGCTGCACGCCTATCACGTCGCAATTCGCTGCAGCGACAAGCGCACCTGTTATGGTATTCTCCGAGTAGCGAATCCGCCTAAACGTACAGCAAGAAATGGGGTGAGCTAGGTTACAGACTTGATGCTAATGCACCACATACTAATCGCATCGGCGGCGTTTTTCATGTCTGGTGGGGTCGATGGACTGAGCTCTGGAGTGGTGGACTGGACAGACACAGGGAAGTCTAGTATTCTCACTAGGGAACCAGGAACGTTAACTAGGATGTAGCCGTAGCGGACTCTCTAATTAGAAATCGAAACGTTTGTTCTTGTTTTGGCTCGTCGATTATTGGGTCGTTTTTGTTTTGTGTGTTGGCAGTTGGCGCATGATGTGTCGACTGTTGAGCTGACGTTGCCGAGTGGAGGTCAGGAGTATGTGTCTGTTGAGTTTCAACAGCAACGGAGGGATAGTGAGCGTGACGAGTTGGAGATTTCGTGGAGATTTGCGCACTTGATGCAACTGGATGAAGGAGACACGGTGAGTTGGTTGGATGTGATGTTGTTCGTTGTGGTGTGTGTGTGTGTGTGTGTGTGTGTGCGTGCGTGTGTGCGTGCGTGTGTGCGTGCGTGCGTGCGTGCGTGTGTGTGTGTGTGCGTGTGTGCGTGCGTGTGTGTGTGCGTGTGCGTGTGCGTGTGTGTGTGCGTGTGCGTGTGCGTGTGTGTGTGTGTGTGTGTGTGTGTGTGTGTGTGTGTGTGTGTGTGTGTGTCACTGTCTGTCTGTTGTGTGTGCGTGCGTGTGTGTGTGTGTGTGTGTGTGTGTGTGTGTGTGTGTGTGTGTGTGTGTGTCACTGTCTGTCTGTTGTGTGTGTGTGTGTGTGTGTGTGTGTGTGTGTGTGTGTGTGTGCACTTGCATTTGAGACGAAAATGTTGGTGCAGGTTTATGTCACTCAAATTGAAGATGACATACCTGTCTGCTGGAAAGTGCATGGTGAAGTGTCACAGGAAGACTGGCCTATAGTAGTAAGTGTATGTGTGCCACATATATTGCACAATGTATGCTAACTGTCATATGATTGGTGTCGTGTCAGGTCAAAAATCAGAAACAAATAGAAACCTGTTTTTTGAATCAGATCAGAGTTGTGAGGCAAGGCATGGTCGTTCCGGTCTTTCTTACTAACAACGTGGTGCACATCACAATAGGCAAGTCACATCATTAATATCAACAAGGATGTCAGCGATGATCCCATTTTTCTAGGCAAGACAGAGCCAGCCAAGGAATTTGTTCGTTTGAAAGTCAATAATCCTCACGGTTGGTCGGCAACCTCCCTAAGTCTCGACGTTCAAAAATGCAAGAGTGAGATGCCGTCCCATCCGTCTCTCTCTTCGGACAATCCTTCTCTGTTGCCATCTGCATCCACACGGTCGAAGTCGAAAAACGCTTTTCATTTACCCAATGGAGTCTGGGACATTAAACGAGGACACGGTTATGTACACAGTAGAGCAAGCTCGTTGTCTAGTGGAGTGTACGGGAGCGAAGAAGACTCCACGACCGTAACAAGTGTCGATGACTACGGAATTGTCAACACACACGAAACAAAATCAGGCAGAGATTCTCGTGTACGATCGGCTGACGACATTTTGGAAACGAAGCATCGTCGTGAAGGCTCAACCGGATTGATTGAGCGAGTGGTTGACTTTGTGAACACCAACGTCAAGAACGTTGCCAAGTTTTTGGGACAATCAAGTACGACAGATTCATCAGTTGACGATGACATGTTAGCTTTGGGAATTCCAGATATCTGGAGTAAAGGGAAAGCATTAAAACCGCCTTATAAATCGGAAACAATTGACGATGTCACCAGCGATCTGCTCCTACCGGAAGAACAAGTACTGCGTGTGCAACGAACTCCGACTTGTTTTATGCAAACGATGTTAGACCTTTATGGTACTGAGAGTAAGGACGTTGAGGCGCTAGTGAAGCAGCCGACGACGATTTTCGTGAGCGATGAATCGTTTCCGCAATTACGCGGCAAGCGAGATGAGCTCTTCACTCATTACGTCACCATCGACCTCGGGCAGCGAACAAAACATGTGCAATGCGAGGACCCCAATCAACCTCCAACCGGAAAAGTGACGCCCGCAAGTAACGCGAAGCCGAACACGAAGACTGGTGATGTCACAACGTCATCTGATAATCCGTTTACGAGTGGATTAGGAAAGAATGTGGCTGACGCAAAGAATTTGTTTGAGAAAGAGTCAAGTGTGCATTCCGTTGTGGCAGGGAAACCGATGGTTGCTGTTTGTCGGTTGTTTGTGTGTGACAGTAGACAGGCGATTCATGTTGCTCGTAATCATGTCGTCATGCATGACATCATGCGTCGATTCTTGGGCTCGGCCACCCACACGTGCATTCGTATTCGACGGTTGAGTCACAAGTCCTCGAAAGTGCAGGGAATCTGTCTTCACCCGCTCATCGACAACGTAAGCATCATGTAGAGTAATTATTATATTTTTATATATTTATATAGTTATATATTTTAATTTATATAATTATATCTTTTTTATATTTTTTATTTATTTATATAGTTATATATTTATATAGTTATATATTTATATATTTATATATTTTAATTTATATAGTTATATCTTTTTTATATTTTTTATTTATTTATATAGTTATATATTTTTTTTAATTATTTTATATATTTATATTGTGTTTGTCTTTCTGTCTGTCTGTCTGCCTGTCTGTCTGTTTGTTGTTTGTCTCTGTGTGTCTGACTGTCTGTATTAGTCTGTCTGTCTGTCTGTCTGTCTGTCTGTCAAAGAACTTTTAGTGAAAACATTAATGCTAATATAGAAAAGGCTACATATAACACTAAGAGTTCAAGATAAACGACCATAGTGGTCGTAGAAGAAAAACTCTAACGAACAGCCATCTGATGTTTGTAGCTATCATCTACAGAGCCATTACTACAAACTATTCTGTCAATCTTTTTACCTAAAACACTACTATTGCAACACTGTAATGTTATTGACAGTATTTGCCGCCAGTACGTTTTAAATTCAATCAAATTCAGCTTTCCATCTTCACCACGTGATCTTAGTGAGATCTGGTGGAAAAATATCTCTCTGCTATTCCCCCAACGTCCAAAATGTTTGAAAACCAAGGGAATCAAGCAAGGAGAACCTCCACCAGTGTGCCTTTCTTTGCTGTACTTCTCTATCTTCTTTTCTCCCCTTTTTGAAGCTGCTGATCCATCCTTTGTGTCTGCATGTGAAATTACTTCTGACCTCGAGGGGTGAGCCAGAGAGACGTCAAGTTCAACGTTGAAGTCAGTTGCATTATGGACAGCTATGTCAGGTCTGGATTGAGAGCTGCTGTAACAGTCTCTTGGCTCAATAGTGTGAGGAAGTGACACACGTTTCAAACATTTGGACCAAGCAGAGACCAGCGAGTTGTGTGACTGTGCGTCTGTCTGTCTGTCTGTCTTTCTGTCTGTCTGTCTGTCTTTCTGTCTGTCTGTCTGTCTGTCTGTTTGTGTCAGTCTGTCTGTGTTTGTGTGGTTTTGTCATGATGTCGTGTGTTCGTGAGCGAGTGTTGTATTATATATAGGTGAGCGGTGTGTACGAGCAAGACAGGGTAAAATCGTTCCAGATGTGGATTTCATCAGTCACCACAGATCGATGTCCACTACCTATCGTCAATAACCAACTGTTGGATTTCGATATTCGATTACAACCGACTGTAGGGAAGAAAGGTAAGAGCAAGTAATGTGATGGAAGTTAGTGGACAGTGTCATGTTTTCGTCTGAGTTGAAGGTGTTTATGGATACTGAAAAATATTGACATAATATTGTGGTAGTGGTGGGGGTACACACTACAGCAGCTGACTGTTGATAACAAAACTGAATTAAGGTGTAAGTAGGTGATGTTGAGGAGTTGCCAGGTTTGGTATTATTTGGTGAGGATATGGTTAGTTTGATTGCATTAGGGTGGATCACATTCTGAGCAGTGGATGGTGTTTGTGACAGAGTTGAGGATGCTGATAATTTGTATTAGTCCGTCGGCCAACCCCCCAAAAGACGCTTCTATACGAAGTTGCGTAGCCTCCCAAGCCCGGGGAAGTTTTGATAACTCTAAAAGATAAAGCAGTATGAGAGAACTCCAACTGCACTTGTTTGCCTCTCCATACCGGGGCCGTTAGGTAGCTGCATGTCAACAAAATTTAGGGGCGTGGCACACAGTCAGTAGAGCGAGCTTGCTAACTCTGTAGTCGGCAGAGCACTCAAAACGGGTAAAAACGCATCATGCAAACTACTGAGGCATAAAGCATCCATTGTGAACATGTTAGCTCGCAGCATTAGCCAAATAGCTTACGATATAATATCACACGTGATCATATGACACGCGATGACGAAACCTTTTGAGTTGTGCGTCTGTCAACTTTTCTAGAGACCTAAACTAAACCAGATTGCTCATTAGCAGTTCAACTTCTATTGCGGCAGCAGTAGAACAAACTGTAAGCAAACAGAAAGCAGTACCAATGCGAATTAGGCTGCCAACAGAAAGCCTAGATGTCCAGGCAAGCAGGCATCACGTAGAATGAAAGCGATGCACAGCTACCTTATTGTGGACTGTGAAACGGTGTCTGCTGTTCTTCTACGAATGGAAATCAACCGTCTTTCTGCAGTACTCTTGCCCAACCTCGGGTCTCAGACACGTGGCCTCTTAACCTCGTCGGTTTGTCATTTGGCTGCCTTCATAAGAGTCCAAATTATTTTCTGAACGTGTGGGAAACAAGTAACACGCCAGACAGACGACGATCTGCGTTTATTTACGTAACCTCGTGTAAAGAATTGTAATGCGGGGGCGTAATGACTACTTCCGGTACCGTGATCGAAGTCTATGGTGTACAGTACAGTACAAGCATTCACTGCCAGATTGTAGTTTAGATGTATTTCCAGTTAGTAATCTAGAAGTAAGAGCTTTCGCCTAACTACATTAGTTTATGTGTGAGCAAACTACTTGTTGTCTCCTTTCGACCAAGTGTTCTTACTCAGCTTTCAACTCAGCTTTCAACGGTATCAGTGGTAAAGTTGTCAACTGAACAGTTATATATCAAACCAAACGTCAGAGATTTATTGTTGCATTATTGTTGACCTTGACAAATGTCAAATTCTAAATCATTTTGCAGTTTTGTTTTGAATATCATCAGATGTCTTTGCAGAGGGCAAAGATAGCAAAAACTGACTCTGAGCACTGCCTGTGCCATATTCGTCATGATGTTACCGATCCTCTCACGGCTCTTACCCGAACCAGTTGGAGAACGTTGCAACAAGCAGCAAGCACTCGCCTAGACGATGTCTTTACTGTTCTACATAATCTTGCACAAATGAATCGAAACCGATAGGAGCTTATCACAGACAATGCTACCAAGCATACACAAACAAAAAGGCTTTAGACAAACTTCAGCGCAGCCGAGATGTTAGCATCTTTGAAAGTAGTATAGTAGCAGAGTCGCTTAGTATTCTTTGCGAATCAACAAACTGTAACGGAGTCGGAACTGGTCACGTCTGCTACTGTACCCCAAGAGATTCTTCTGAGAAAAGTAGCTCTGTCGTTGCATGACGAAGGCAAACGCAACACACAAACAGAAGAATATGAAGACAACCAAGACCTGCATTTAACGCCAGAAGTGACGGCAGATGTTTCGATATACCGGCAACTATCGTGTTTCTCACGGGTACAAAAAATCGTCGCCGCTTCATCAATTTGACGCAAATAGGAAGAAGTTTCGGGAGAGAGCTTTGCTTAGCCTTGCCAGGATACCATGCGTTCACAGGCTGTGATACAACCGGCGCCTTCGCAGGTAAAGGCAAAGTTGCACCACCGGAACTTCTAAACAAGAATGAGTCGTTTTGCACTGCTATTCAGCCAATTGGAAAAGCTTTGACAGTAACATGGATGTATTGTCTAAGAAATGTCAACCTTATGTTTGTAAGATCTACGGTTACATGACGTCGCCACCAACATTAATAGTGTGAGGTATTCCTTATTCTGTGCACGAGCTGCAGAATCAGCACAGCTTCCTCCTACTCAAGACGCTCTGAAGATGCATATCAAACGAGTAAATTATCAGACTAGTGTATGGCGACGTGCAATGGAAGCTAATCCTGATATACCATCTTTCCACAATCAAGGTTGGCAGATTGGTGATGACAATGAGGTACCAATTGAATGGACAACGAAGCCACCGGCACCTGTTGACGTTTTGAAACTGATCAGTTGCAGCTCTAATTAGCTAAGCGTTGCTTTTGCCAGCGAAGCTGCTTGCCATGTACAGATGTGTGCCAATGCGACAATTGCGAAAACCCTATTCCACGTGAAGTTTTTCAGCCTGCTTCCACTATAGCATCTGCGAATGAGTTTGAAGCTGATAATTTTGATGCATACGCTAGTGACAAACATGATGAGTAGGTGGCTCTTTACATTTCATTGGTTATTAATTAATTAATTAAGTGTAGGTTCCCTATGAAATCATTAGTCCACTAAATAATGACTAAAATAACTCTGAGCGATCTAGTACAGCCGTAAATTTAGGCACTTTATGTCAGTAACGCTTACAACCTGCTTTCGATGGTCTTATGTTAATTATTGTACACTTGTACTAATGTCTAGATAGTTAGTATTACAAATACATGCCCTACATCCGGGCGTTTGTCACGACTTGTGAGGTATTTACTGTCTTTCCGAACGCTCAGGGTCACGTTACTGTTGCAAGGCAGTCAAACGCAGCAGCACAAGTGTAACAACAGTGTAGGAGTTTTCTTTCATCAACATAACTACTGGCAATGTGAGAAATACTATCTGGAGACCGCACTTCATTACCTCCAGCTCTAGAAAAGACAGCTGCACTAGTTTAAGCCTTCGCGTGATATAGCTAGTGTCTATAGAGCTTATGCATGGAACCACGTTCGTCTCTTACTCTCAGTTCGCTGTTGCTGCGAATTTGCGTGGGCGTGGCCTTAGTCAATCTAGTCGTTCTTCTTACTCAGAAACGGCCCCGTTCCAAGATGGCAAACAATCGCGAATACACTTGCATGGTTTCTCTTCGGCGATTGCAACTACAGAAACTTCCCCGGGTTTGGGGGGCTACGCAACTTGTCGCTTTCTGGTGTTGGCTGACGGACTATATTGTCTGATTGATTACTGTCACACACAAAAAATGGCAATTAGATAAGGAGCTGCCCTTGAACGGTAATGCCCCCAGCCAGATGGCTGGGTTTCTGTGCACTAAGCAGGAACTATGGGCCATGCTAAGCAATCTCCTGGAGCCTGGCCAGGAGCGTGCGGGCGTGCGCGCACGCACGCACGCACGCACACACACACACACACACACACACACACACACACACGTGTTTGTGACAGAGTTGAGGATGGTGATAATTTGTATTGTCTGATTGATTACTGTCACACAAGGAAAAAATTGGCGATTAGATAAGGAGCTGTCGTTAAACGGTAATGCCCCCAGCCATCTGGCTGGGTTCCTGTGCACTAAGCAGGAGCTATGGGCCATGCTAAGCAAACTCCTGGAGCCTGGCCAGGTGCGTGCACGCACACACACATACACACTGTGACACAAACACACAGACACACACACACACACACACACACACACACACACAGACACACACACACACACATACACACTGTGACACAAACACACACACACACACACACACACACACACAGACACACACACACACACACACACACACACACACACACACACACACACACACACGAGTCTTGGAATGGTGCTTGAAATTTGTTATAATTTTTATTCATCAATCTGTTGGAGCATAGTAGATTGCTTCTACGTGTGTCTATTTGTTCATAGACATACTAGCCAATCTCTGAGCTTTTACCCACACGCATATGATGTCAACAATCATGTAATTGATGTGTGTGCTTCTTGCTTGAATTTTGTATTAGTTACTCGGGTGTCATAAACGCCACTGTAATACACATGATGTATACGGTATGGACGGATGGTTGGGTCATCGGCAAGAGCTTGAATACACGAATATAAAACTTGTGTACATTATCATGCATGCAAGAGTGTAGTCTGTCTGTCTGTCTGTCTGTCTGTCCAATACATATATTTTCAACATTGAAATCTACATTCAACACAACTAAGCAACTCTACTGTCCCAATCGCACAAAATCTCTACCAAACTAAAACTCTACAGAAACCAGCCCTATATAGGGCTGTACAGTAAAGCACATCAATAATTGTGTATATTGTTCATTCTCTTCACTTTCCTTGTATGTTCCAGTAAGCGGGATGTCTTCCTGGAAATCACTGTAGCGTTACATTGTTGTAACTGAACTGATAAACGTTGTCTCCAATATGTTGTAAAATTGGATGCATTCTGATAATCGTCCTCATCATAAGACATGAGAGAAAGAGTCTTTAAAAACTGTTGAGCCTCATCACCCCATCTGCCATAATGTTCGAATGTCTGTTTGTTTGTTTGTGTGTGTGTGTGTGTGTGTGTGTGTGTGTGTGTGTGTGTGTGTGTGTGTGTGTGTGTGTGTGTGTGTGTCTGCCTGTTTGTCTGTCTGTCTGTCTGTCTGTCTGTGTGCATGTGTGTGTGGGTGTGGGTGTGGGTGGGTGGGTGCGGTGGAGCAGATGGTAGAGCGTTGGTGATGACATCCAGGATCTTGTATTCCGTGATGAGGGTTGAAGGTTCAATTCTGGTGGAAGCGACACTGTCGCAGTTTCCTTGAGCAAGAAACTCACCCACACTTGCTTCTCTCACCTCAGGAGTATGATGAGTACTTCGTCCTCAGGAGTATAAATGAGTACCTGGTCATTGACTGGGGTGGACATGACCGCTGGCTTGGCAGCAACATCATGCAGCAGACGGGTACGTGTGGGCCTTGGTGTCCAGTCCCAGAGCTGCGCCATTGTCAGTGCCCCTGGATGACTCTGGCCAAGCTCCAGGTGGATTGTAGCGCTGGCCCCAAGACTCCATGTAGCGCATGGAGGCCCTGTCTCTACAGGCAGGGGGAGCTATCTCCGTAACTGACCTCAAGGTTGACGTTGAAAGACGTGGAGGGCTTAACATCTGTCCATTTGTGTGTGTGTGTGTGTGTGTGTGTGTGTGTGTTTGTTTGTTTGTTTGTCTGTCTGTCTGTCTGCCTGTGTGTGCATGTTTGTGTGTGTGTGTGTGTGTGTGTGTGTGTGTGTGTGTGTGTGCATGTGTGGCCACTCGGACATTTAATTTGTGTTTGTTGTTGTAGACTTTGTTGTGAATGTGATTACCCCACAACCGTCGTTGGGATCATCATTGCAGCCATCGAATCATCCTGCGTACTTCATGTTGTCAACATCTCGTCTACAGACGGTTCACATTACAGCAACCGGTGAACCACTGAGTCCATCCAATGGAAACGCAGACGTTCGACAATCTGTAAATTCCCCATATTTGTCGTTGGACGAACTTGATCCGAAACTTCCAAACGTCTTGCTCAGCCAGTTGGGGTAAGTCGAACTGCACTGTGTGAGTGAGTGACACAAAAATATGTTAGAAATTAAGTAAGTTAATTTATTAACTTGATTAACTTTTAAGGACTTTCAATGCTACAGACTTTGTGTAAATTTGATGAGGTTGTATACAAAGTGATGAACTATTTTGATATATATATATATATATATATATATATATATATATATATATATATTATAATTTTATTATAAATTTATTAATCAAAATTTATTGGTATAATTTATTTATGTTTCATGCAATCTTTGATAGTCAGGGTATATGTATATGACAAGATACAAAAACATTATAAATGTATTTTAGTAGGAATGGCTACACAAATCAGCAAAAAGCGAACAAACAAGTGTGGATTGTTCAATACTGTATCAAATTGAGGGTGCCATGACTAACTCACCATTGCAGAAATTGTAACACATGTACAGTGCGAGTTAAGGCTGGTTCACAATATGTGACGGAGAGCTGTCTGTCATGATCCATCAAACCACATCAAAGGCGCCGCTCGAGCTGTCTGTCATGATCCATCAAACCACATCAAAGGCGCTGCTCAAGATGGGACGGCGGACGGATTGCTTGACTGAGCATTGATGGATGGATAGAATCAATTATATTTGTTTGCTCTATCGGAAGTTGCCAACCGCAACAGGAAAATGATTAGGTACTGTTACCCAATCAGCGGAGCGCAAAACGAGGATGACGAATCATGCAGTGTGGGAATGGTAATTATCAGAACGGAACGTACACGTATTGTTAACACGACGGATAGCTGTCCGTCACGATCCGTCACGGTCGATCACGTCTCTGTCACATATTGTGAACCAGCCTTTAGTCATGGCACCCTCGATTTGGCACATATAATGTATTGAACCATCCACACTTGTTTGTTCACTTTTTGCTGATTTGCGTAGCCATTCCTACTAAAATACGTTTACAATGTTTTTGTATCTTGTTCATTCACTTTTTGCATGAATATGACATGAATAATTAATTAGTAGCAGGACCTTAGGGAGACCAGTCTTCATCTGCTTCCTGATGCTCTCACTGGTAGGTGGCCACCCCTTGGAAAATTGTATACTTCTTTCAAATTGTTCACAATAACCCTCAGTTCCCTACATTTCTTGGGAGACTTGTTGTAAAGATAATAGATCCTAAAAAGTATTTCATCTATTTCTTTAAATACTGGATTGCAAGTTCTAGTCGATGGGCAAAACACCACATCCTGAAAATCCATGGCAGAACATTCTGAGCTTTTGCTTTTAGTCCACTTATCTCTGAGATGTTTACAGCAGCACCATCAGTGCCCACACCAACAAGAATTGGCAAATTTTTTACTTGCAGCACATTTTCTGGATTTATCAAATCTCTTATACCCATATCTTTCAGAGCTTCTTGTAGGCAATCGAAGAGTCCAGCAGAATCAGCCTTAGACGGTTCCAGTACTTTGAAGTATCGACTTCGAGTTATTAGCTTTTCAGAGGTGTGATCGCTCTCAGAATAGATGATTGCAAACAACTCATTCTCCACTTTTCCTTTGTCAGCTGAACTATCCATCAAGATGCTGAAGAAAGGTGCTGCCACTGTTTGTTTGAAATGCTGTCGCTGACTTTCAGCAATATAATGCACAGAGTGACTAGCTGCTACATCAGTTGAATATGCCTCTCCCAGCTCAACACCATGTCGTTTTTCAAGAGCACAGATAGATGGATATTTTACGAATGGTAAGTTTTCTTTTGCCAGAAAATAACATATTTCAAATTTCTTCATCATCCTTGCTTTGGTCTCCGGCTTCATCTTAAAACTTCTGGCAATCTCACTGTAATCCGTCACTGGCTCTCTCCTCTCTCTTGCTGTTTCTTTTCGCTTGTAGGACATTGCAGCTTGATGCTGAGCACTCCCAGAATGATCAATGACATTGTTGGTTCTGTGATTTCTTGACCCATCAATCCACGTTCTGGAGAAATGCTTAGTGCCACATACCTTAGATTGATATGTTCGACACACCTCACACCACAAAATATCAACCATTGAAGGATTATCTTTCATCACTTCACATTTAAGCTGTGACATAGTTTGATAATCAGCTTCATGGCTCCTTTTCCACCCCATAAATGTTTCCTTTGATATATGACATCTGCATGTGGTTGATGACACATTTTGACTTGGTGTTTTTGCAAGCTCTGGAATGGTTGTAATCGGATGACTATTTGTAATCTCTCTTTGGTCTTTCTGTACATGTTTGTTCTTGTTACTTAATAACCAGGAATCAAGAGTTTGCTTGATCTTGGAAGACTTGCTTTCAGAACCCTTTGGCTTAGTAGCAGTGGCAGTCATAGCACGTTGAGTTGTGCAAGAAGCATTGCCATATGCCGGCTTATCACCATTTTGACTTTCTTGGGCTGCAGTGTGGTGTGAGTCAACAGGTAAGCCAGAATCTTCATGCATAGTTTCTACTGTAATATCCATGTTCGAAGGTATTGCACAAACCCTTGGGCTCTTAGGTTGGAATCCAGACAACGACCATGACTTTGGTTCAATTCTCTTTGACTTTCTTGATTCTCTAAGGGTTTTCATTACAACAAATTCACTGGCATTCTCATCATCACTGAAGCCAAAGGTAGATTCAAGTTTGTCAGAGTCAGACTCATCACAGCAATCAGAGGCAGGAATGTCACTTTCGGCATGGTAACTGAGATTAGTGGCTGATCTGGGTAGCAAAGGCACAAAGTGGTTGAGTTGAACATTTCCCTTAATTAAGAGTTGCTGGCTGAGTTGTGCTAGACCACATGATATGAATATCATTATTTTGACTTGTTGCAGCTTCCAAAGGTTGTACAATTTTATTTATAAAGGGGCGGATACGTTGGTTAACCTCAGGGTAGTGCATGTTGATGGAACAACCAATTGCTGCAGCTGCACCATAGACTTGCACCATCCCACACCAACTTCCAAATTTCTTTGTCTCATTGCCCTCCTTCACCACAGCTAAAGCTAGACTGTCCTCAGTGCCCTTTCCGACTTCCTTTGCGGCTTTGAACACCCTGTAACTCTCATCAGAAATAAATGTGGCAATGAGTGAAGAAGGATTCACACCTGGACAAGACGAAGATTTTTCAATCAAAGCAGCTGCAATTGCCTGTGGCTTGTTGCAGAGCTGTTCTGCAACTTTCTGACGGAGTTGCTTGTGATTTTCTTCCTTTCCTGCCAAGGACATTGCAACAGCCCGAAAAAAGCAATTGCTATCAGCTCCCACACACACACAGGCTTATGGGTCACCGGGGCATCATTTGGGTAAAGAAACTGCACAACTGGGTCCAGAGACATAATGCTCTAACAATGAATTGAAAGGCAAAAAGGAACGCGGAAGTTTCAACAGATGTTAGTATACCATAACCCTATTAACTACTCATGTTCCATGTACCATAGCAAATGTTTACACAGCATGACCACTTAACTGATTGTATCATAATTCACTAGAGATGTTATGGCATTAGTGACACAACAATAGCTAAATGGTCCTCTCACAAGACTTAGATAAACATGCAGGGCTCTCCCTCTCATGCAGACATCATTGAGGCCTGACAAATAGGGTAAAAGTTGGGTGGTGCTATAGATTGTAGAGTACAAATTCAGAGGCCAACACATGAACAGAGACTAATTAGATGGTGCTAAATGATGTAAATAGCTAACATATAATATCACATAGCTATGTAGACTAGTGATACACTTAATTGGCTGTTCATAGAGCTGGGATAGCTCTTCTCATCACTAATTAATGACATACAAAAGTTGACTCGAGGTCACCAGTCATTATCCAAATATGATTGGCCATTGACAGATGACCAGCAGTAATTTTGAGCACTGTAATATATGTGTGTATATATATATATATATATATATATATATATATATATATATATATATATATATATATATATATATATATATATAATATAAAGCTCAAACTGTCTGTCTGTCTGTCTGTCTGTCTCTGTGTGTGTGTTCGCATTTGGCGGCCATGTCTTTTGTCCATTCACAACCGAAATCGGCACGCATAGGGGAAGGTTTGTGTAAAAAAAATTAAAAAATTATGCACCGGGTCCCCTCTTGAGGGATCGACCCCCGCGTAAAATTTCTCGATGACGCACACACTACACATTCCAGTTCATTCGAACACACGCCCACACCAGTCCTGTGTAGACCGTATGCATCGCCGTCCTTCGCAAAGCTTCGAGCAATCAAATATCTCTTGCCGACGAAACTTACTCTTTTAGCGCTTTTGTTTCTCTCCAAATTCTGATTGCATTTGCACCGAATCCAACCTACATGTTTCCTGCAGCAAGCGCTACACGGGGAGTGTGTCGATTTTTATCGAAACAAGCACGAAGAGCAAGATTCGAATTCATTCAGCATATCCGGGACCTCGCAACAAAGATTGCACGTGACGTGTCACAGACATATCTTTACACTACAGTATCTTGCCCGTACGAAGGACGGGCCATGTATACTAGTGTATATATATGGTGCAACAGAAAGTTAATCAGATCCAGCTAACTTTAGACCTATTGCACTGACACCATGTATTAGTAATAAGTGTCAGACATCAGTATATGTTTTATTATAAAATTTATATCAATCAAACTTTAATTTTTATGAATTACTATAAAAATTTAATAATATATTAACACTTAATTTCAATGCAATCTTTGACAGTCGGGGTGGTGTATATGAAAATGTCCAACTTACAAGTACCAACATACTGTACAACAAGACATCCAAACCGTATGTTTCTTGTCTCATTTAGAGGCATAAGAACACAAATTCAAGCCGGACTTGATCACTTGCGTGCCTGCCTCACTCTTCGTCTTGTCCCCTTTCTTGGCGGCAGCTGCTCGGGTTTCTCTGGTGGTGGCCTCCTCATATGTGGCACGAGCAGAGACAGCGGAAGCAGCACGGGCTGTGGAAAGACGTCGCTCGCACAGGCTCTGTGTCGACAGATGGGGGAGATGCCCGTTCTGGCACATATTGTAGTCGTCGACTGTACGACACTTCGAGGTTTGTGTGTTTCTCTGTCTGTTTGTTGGTCTGTCTGTTTGTTGGTCTGTCTGTCTGTCTGTATGTATGTATGTATGTATGTATGTTTGTCTGTTCATCTGTTTGTTTGTCTGTCTGTCTGTGTCTTTCTGTCCGTCTTTCTGTCTGTCTGTCTGTCGGTCCCATCTGTTTGTTTGTCTGTTTGTCTATCTGTCTGTCCATCTGTTTGTCTATCTGTCTGTCCATCTGTTTATTGTCTGTCTGTCTGTCTGTCCCATCTGTTTATTTGTCTGTCTGTTTGTGTGTCCATCTGTTTGTCCATCTGTTTGTCTGTCCATCTGTCTGTCTGTCTGTCTGTCTATCTGTTTGTTTGTCTGTCTGTCTGTCTGTATCTATCTGTCTGTCTGTCTGTCTGTCTATCTGTCTATTTGTCTGTCTGTCTCATCTGTTTGTCTGTTTGTCTGTCCATCTGTCTGTCTACTCATTTGTATGTCTGTCTGTCTGTCTGTCTGTCGACCTCAAGTTTGTCATTCTTTAGGACGGAAAGTTGACAACGTTAAAGCAAAACTTTCACAGAAGTTTGACGAAGCAGCATGTTGTCAGCCATCCATCATCCTACTAGAGAATCTCGACGATCTGGTGGCGGCGCCGGCCGCGGGAGCCATAGACGGCGGCATCGACGCTCTCTACACCACAAAATTAGCCGAAAGTGAGACCCAAGTTTGTCATCGTTTCATCCCTTTTCACTCACATATTGAATGCCTTAATGCAGTGATATGTGGTCTGATTAACTGCGAGTTGCAACGTAGGACTGTCGTCACTCTGATGGCGACGGCTCGTTCGGCTGACGCCCTTCATCCTCGTCTTCTTCCCGGACGAGGACGGCACTACTTCCAGAAAGTCTTAGAATTGAAGATACCGACTGAGGTTGACAGTCGGCGATCGATATGAGTGTATGGGTGTGTGACCGTTTTGTTGCTTGTTTGCTTGCGTATGTGATAGGAACAGAGGAAGGAGATTCTGGAAGCGATTGTTAGGGCTAATGGTCATCAA
>NC_085105.1:1435047-1447547 GCF_963422355.1 Corticium candelabrum
CAGACAGACACATGGACAGATACATAGACACACAGACACATGGACAGACACAGACAGACACATGGACAGATACATAAACAGACAGACACAGACAACAGAGAGACACATGGACAGACACAGACAGACACATAGACAGATAAACACAGACAACAGAGAGACACATGGACAGACACAGACAGACAGACACATGGACAGAGACATAGACACACAGACACATGGACAGACACAGACAGACACATGGACAGATACATAGACAGACAGACACAGACAACAGAGAGACACATGGACAGACACAGACACACAGACACATGGACCGATACATAGACAGACAGACACATGGACAGACAGACACGTGGACAGATACATGGACAGACAGACAGAGACACAGACAACAGATGGACATACAGACAGTCAGACATATACATAGACAGACACACAGACACAGACAACAGATGAACATACAGACAGACAGACACATGGACAGACAGACAGACAGACATATACATAGGCAGACAGACACATGGACAGACAGACAGACAGACATATAAATAGACAGACAGACACATGGACAGACAGACAGACAGACATATACATAGACAGACATATATAGACAGACGGACACATGGGCAGACAGACAGACAGACATATACATAGACAGACAGACACATGGACAGACAGACAGACAGACAGACATATACATAGACAGACAGACATACATAGACAGACAGACATATACATAGACAGACAGACAGATACATAGACAGACAGACAGACACATATACAGATACAGATACATAGACAGACAAACACACAGACAGATACATAGACTGACAGATCAACGAGGCATATACATAGGCAAACGTATGATTCTGGTTTCAGAAACTGCCGCATCGAATTGCACAATGTGCCTTTCATTGGTCTCTTCCGTCGTACCTAATACCCGCGTACCCAATTTCCTACTACACCCAGTTTCTGTTCTTCGCTTGTCACACACCCAACCAGTTCAGCAGTCCAATGGTTTGGAATCTGGACCGTCTATGATAACAAACGTCGACTTGAATTGTGTCCTTAATATTTTGTGGTTCGAACTCACTCCATTTAGCGTGCTTTATCAAACTACAATTTGTTCAAAGAAAGTATCCGGGAACTACTTGGTTTTGTGTCACTCGCCGATTCGACTCGCTTGATCTTTGCCTTAACATACGGGATGTCTACACGTGATGACACACCTTGTTCCAAGTGTCTTTTCCGTGACTCGGAGGTAATCGTTTGTGGCAGAGATGGCACTGATTGCGCATGCGTATCGTGTGTTAAAGTCTCCATTTCTTCCTGTGACGAGGATTGCTCTTGTGGTGTCGTAGTCGATGTTTGCTTTGTATTCGAAGGTTCTGTAGTGTCTTTGTGTGGTAACGACAATGCAGTTTGTGTATCAGAATTTGGTGTTTGTGGAAGGTCGGGGGTGGTCGTTGACTTGATGTATGCCATGACGTCATCAAATTCTCCCTTTACTTTGTCTGATTTCTATGCACAAAAGTACATGAAATATCAACAAGAGTGTCACACAGAACCGTTCCTAGAGTCTGTCGTTCTGTCTAGAACGTCAAGTATCCCTAGCACGTGATGTGCAACCAGTCACGTGATGTGCAATCAGATGGTGTATTACACTGTGTAATAAGTTACTTCCGGTTAATATCAGTCACGCCTAGTATACATGTCACGTGACCATGGTATCACTTGTACTTCTTGCCTAGTAAACTGAACACAAAGTAGACATGTCAAGGGCACGATATTTTTCAAGTTTTGCATGACATCTAAAAAAATTAATTATAGAAATTTTATATGTCACAAAATACATGAGCATAGTGTACAGTCCAATACAACCAGGCCAGCCATTGCTAGACCGGTTTTTTAAATTTATACTCATGGCACTTTGGATGCACACCTAAAGTGCGTTGCATCATCCCCTCTTTAGCGCACGCTAGGCTGGACTGGTTATCTGCTTCTTATGCCCCTGATACAAATTTTAGTGTTTGACTCAAATGTAACATCATGCAATTAGACAATGTACTGCAAATTGTGCATTTCTGACATCACCAAGTCCACACACACACACACACACACACACACACACACACACACACACACACACACACACACACACACACACACACACACACACACACACACACACCACATGCACACACCACACACACACACACACACACACACACACACACACACACACACACACACACAACACATGCACACACACACACACACACACACAACACAACACACACACACAACACACACACACACACCACACACACACACACACACACACACACACACACACCACATGCACACACACCACACACACACACACACACACACACACACACACACACACACACACACACACACACAACACATGCACACACACACACACACACACACACACACCACACACACACACACACACACACACACACACACACACACACAAACCTTAAACCCAAGAGCCGACACTCTCTTCACTGCAAGAAGACGACCAATCATCTCACCAAGTCTGTTCAAGGCGACCGCATAACAACGTCGGTGAGAAGCCAGAGGTACAAGATGCTCCAGCAGAAGCACCGGCCTCACACTCTTATCCACAATAACCAGCATCAGCTCATCTCTCTCCAATGATCGAGTCACCTCATTGATTCCAACAACAATATCACGTCGCCATGTGGGCACAACAATCGAGACATCTTGCTCAACTTTCTTTGAATTTTTCTTGTTAGAAGGATAAGGGGGCAGTGATTGAAAACAACTAGAAATGACAATAACGTAACTGTTAATTAAACGTACATTCAAACATTTTAAATAAATTTTTAAATTTTTTATGACTTTAGTTCTACACCTGATTAGCCTTAATTCATTTAATTCGTTTGTATTTTTACTCGCAATTAATTAACTTACAATTTTAATTAATTTAATTTATTTAATGTAATTAATTTGTTAAATTTTAAATTTCATGACACTTTAGTTTTACACCTGACTAGCCTTCCAAGTATCTCTTCTTCAACATCCGAAGAAATGTGCGGCCTGAAATGTCATACAAGTTCAGTGTCATTGATATCTATTAGTCTATGCTACATTCCATACCAGGTAGGTTGGAAAGGAGATTCCAGCATCGTTTTAACTGTGACTGACGGCTTTTGACGCAGAGCCCCAGCTTTTCTACCGAAAACGGACTTTGCCATACTTCAACGCACGTGGGTAGCCTGATAACATACGGGAAGTTTACAATTGTAGCACGCGCACTGGGGCATGTCAAAAGCTCGATAGCAATTGTAGCGCGCGCACTGGGGCATGTCAAAAGCTCGAGAACGACGCCAGTGGGTGCTTATCGGGCCGAGTGAGTTGAAACTCGCTCTGTCTACTCGAATTTGCTTGTTTTCTTATTTAATTTAATTTTTTCAGCGTCTGAATTGCAACACGTCGAGCGTACGACCGACTGCGGTCGAAGTGATGCGACATTCGTGACGCTACGGCATCCAAAGAAAGGTAAATTCATTACATCAATCGAAATAGTGAAATTCGCGACGTTCTGGATGCTCGACGGCGGGATGACTGGCCGGGTCACGTGGTTTAGGGACCACGCGGTTTACCACGTGGTCGTTGTTGTAGGGTCGGGCGCTCGGTTTCTGCTCACGAACGGTGGAAGAAGAATACAAGAAGTGCTGAAATACGACGACCCGCCGAAATCGTGGTTGATCAACAACTCAGTCCAAAAAGGTTTGCAACGCGGAAAATAATTTTAATTAATTAATTAATATTGATATCAAATTGTGTGAGATAGTATTTGAAGAATACTAGTTGGCTGGGAATAGATCGTAGTGGATGTGTCACACTCTATATTTTAGTTGCTTTGTTGCCGTAATCAGTTTGGGTGACCAAGTTGGTGGATTCGGAATTTTGTAAAGGGATATCTGTTTATGTACCAAAGAAACTTATGAAAATGGTAACTCTGCTCAAATAGTAACCCATCATGCATCTGGTCAGTTTGAATTAATATTTACCCACGGGTTACTATTGAAGGAAATTTGTTAATATTAATGTTCTAACGGGCATTTCTCAATATAAATTAATATTAACCCACAGATTACTATTTAAGGAAATATGTAAATTGTTAATATTAATATTTTAACAGGAATTTTTAATATTAATTAATATTACCCATAAATTACTAGATAAAGAAAAATGTTAATATTAATGTTCTAACATAGCATATCTCAATTTGAATTAATATTAACTTATGGGTTACTATCTAAGGAAATAATTTAATATTAATGTTTTAACAAGCACGTTAATATGAATTGATATTAACCCACAGGTTACTATTGAAGGAAATTTGTTAATATTAATATTCTAACAGGCATTTCTGTATATCAATTAATATTAAATTATGGGTTACTATTCAAGAAGCTTTGTTAATATTAATGTCCTAACAGGCATTTGTGTATATAAATTAATATTAACCTACGGGCTACTATTTAAAGAAATTTGTTAATATTAATATTCTAGCAAAGCAATTCTCTATGTAATGCCATGTGCTTCTCTGACCGACACTAGTCGTCTGTGTTGCCATGTTGTTTACCTTATTTTGGCATCAGATGGTAGTTTGCATCTGGCAACGCCCATCGATCCCGTCTTTCTCATTCTCCCGTATCTCGAAAAGTCGGTCAGTACAAACATCCGTTTCTATTCAACCTTTTTCATCCAAACGCGTGATGGACACTTTTGTGTGACAGAAGAAGCACTTTACGACGCTTGACAACATAATGTCATGCGACGACTTTCCGTCGTCCGGCTGTTTGTGCGACGTTGAAGGGACCGCACAGCTTGCCCACGTCTGTGACGTCAGAGGTAAACGTTTGTTGTTGGGTAATCATAGAATTGTTGCACTCGCTTGTCGTAGATGCGGTCGACATGAAGGTGTATAGATTGAATGAAACGAAGACACTCGTGTGGCTTCAGAAAAAGGTCTGTTGGTGTGTGTGTGTGTGTGTGTGTGTGTGTGTGTGTGTGTGTGTGTGTGATGGTTGCTGTTGTGTTCTGAGTTTTGTTAATATCAATGCTCTTGTTCTCTTATTGTTTATCTATTAATCATGTGGTCGGCTGTCTAGCTTGTTCTAAATCACAAGCTCGAGACGTACATCGTCCTATTGGATCATTTTGTTGTGCGATTGTTTGTCTAGTGACATTAGCTGTCGTTGAGTGAAGTTGTTTGTTAAAATGTATGATGCATCGAAGTTACTGTGAAGTATATCTGTCTGTTTGTCTGTCTATGTGTCTGTCTGTCTGTCTGTCCATCTGTCTGTCTGTTTGTCTGTCCATCTGTCTGTATGTCTGTATGTTCATCTGCCTGTCCATCTGTCTGTCTGTCAAATCTTTATATTTCATACAGAGACTGTATATTTCATCTGTCTGTCTGTCTGTTCATCTGCCAGTCCGTCTGTCTATCAGGTTATGCAGTTGAGTTGAGAGAAAAACGCAAAATGACAAAATATGGTCAACAGCAGTCTATAGCAGGATCTGATACAACATGTATTCCACTGGTTTTTGAACACTTTGGCTTTTGGGGCCCTATGGCTGAAGACTATCTCGATAAGATCTCCAAAATTTCAAAAGACGCAAATGGAAAAGCAGCGAAACAGACTTTAGAGATAGATGGAGAAAGCAACTGCCTGTAGTTGTACAGTCTTGCAACTCTCGTGTGATTTTTAAAAAGTTGTCAAAGTTGTCTAAGTGCAATTTTGATGACTTTCTATACGATAAAGACGTTCAACATTTTGTTCATTGACTGTTATTGTTATGCATACGTAAAGTTAGCGATTGTTATTGGTAGAGTAAGAGTTCAAATATAATAATCTGTCTGTCTGTTTTCTGTCCTTGTTTGCTGATTTCAAGTGTAAATCATTTTTAGGTAGACCAACTCGTGGCCAAACTGAAGGAAATGGCACACGTAAACGTTGGATCAGTTGCCAAAGCAGCAATGTTTGTCCAAAGCAAACGCACCGCAACAACACAAACACAGAGTGAGTAAACATGATGATGCGGCTTCATTAGACATTATAGTAGTCATATTAGTGGCATCTTTCTTTTTCAGGTGACTACGTTCGCTATGCTGTGGGCATTATTTCTGAATACCTCAATGAATTCTGGGTGAGAAGGCTACACGAAGTCTACAGGTAATGCAGCCGTCTGTCTGTCTGTCTAGCTGTCTGTGACAGTGTGTCTCAATACACTAGACTATTATATTGGAGGGATACATCTCACAATACATTAGACTATTGTATTAGAGAGATGCATCTCACAATACATTTAGAGGGATGCATCTCACAATACACTAGACTATTATATTGGAGGGATACATCTCACAATACACTAGACTATTGTATTGGAGGGCTGCATCTCACAATGCGAGACTATTGTATTAGAAGGATGCATCTCACAATACACTAGACTATTGTATTGGAGGGATGCATCTCACAGTACACTAGACTATTGTATTGGAGGGATGCATCTCACAATACACTAGACTATTGTATTGGAGGGATGCACCTCATAATACACTAGACTATTATATTGGAGGGATGCATCTCACAATACACTAGACTATTGTATTGGAGGGATGCATACTCATTATGATGCAACAGCTGCAGCCAAATGTCCACTGATGTACAAGGTTGTGACTTAAATACACTTTTCTTGTACTCGCTGGTTGCTTGCGCATGCAGCAGCCAACAGTGTTAGCACATCCAACAGTAGACATCAGATGATAGTCAGGTGCACCGACATTTAATCAACTTAGGTGATGGAACATGTCATTACATCCTCTCACGACCAGAGAGCAAATCACGGTAAATTGAGAAAACTATTGAGCTCATGTTTACAATTTGCAGTCACCTGATATCCGTGTTTCGTATACAATTGTTGCATTTTAATTAAACTTTCAGTTTTGCTTCTCAACGTCTGCCTGTTGTTGACTATAGCACCGTATTCGAAGTGGAAACTCCAGAAGCGACAGAACCGGAGCCAAAGGTGCTGCCTTACTGTGTACTAGTGTCACACACACACACACACACACACACACACACACACACACACACACACACACACACACACACACACACATTGTGACCTATTTGATATATACAGAAT
Organism: Corticium candelabrum; assembly: GCF_963422355.1. NCBI lineage: Eukaryota > Metazoa > Porifera > Homoscleromorpha > Homosclerophorida > Plakinidae > Corticium > Corticium candelabrum. The sequence continues at coordinate 1,442,263 of NC_085105.1, forward strand.
AGTCATCCTAATCCTGCATTATTTACTCAACAGAAAACAAAGTTAGACGATCACGTGACAACAGAGTGTATCGAAGACTACACAAAGGGAAACACAGCAACACACGAAGAGCCAGTAAAGAAGGTACCACAGCAACGTTTGCATTCGGTCTTACTCTCTAAATAGATAGCCACTTCGACTATCACTCTCACCATCCCACCCACCCTACCCCAACCTCGCCTCACGCTTATCATTTCGTTCAGTGTGTTTGATGTCTGTAACAATTTAACTCTTGCAGGTGAAGGTGACCGTAGCGCAAAGGTCACTCAATAAAGTGGACAAGACGGGTATGAAGAGCATCTCGTCGTTCTTCCATCGCAAGGGTAAAACATAGCCAAATCCATCAGACATACTCTAATACATTTATTGACTCAAAGACAATGAACAGAGCAATGCGATACACGCATGCGCAGCCAGTCTGTACACTATCCTGTTTCTCCCGTAATTAAACTTGATCTTCTTATGCTCGGCTCGTCGTACACGACGCGCATGCGTCCGTATACTAATAGCCCATGCGGATACTCTGAATGATCTGGAAAATTGCTGAAACACAAAGACACATTGGGTTGCTTACTACGTCGCGTTGGAAGTCGCAACCCACCTGATCCACAGACAACGAAGATGAAAATGCCGAGAAGTATCGGTCCTACCGGTGCTTTGTCCTCTTGCGGTTTCTAGTGGAGAAAAACCGGGTGTCAACCAGATGTCCCTCGAATGGGGACCCGATTCTACTGACCTGAGTTTTAGGCACGCTGCCTCTCATCGTTACGTTCTGACTGTGTTTCTGGCTTTGTAAACGCATCCTTTGTTTCGCAGGCATCTTTTGTCAAACGGCTACGTGTCCTAATGGCACAGCCCACGCGTGTACGCGCGCGTTACATGCGCACGTGACGAGTTGTGCACGTGATCTAAGCGACGCCCCGCCTCACACAGGAAACGACCAATGCTGTCAGCACCAACTATTCAACTCGTAGATAAATAACGTATGGTGCTACACTAGCACTAGCGTAATTGCAATACCATTCGTAACTCTTATCTCCATACTGAAGGAAAAAACTGTCACTGTACCGGATCCCTCCCTCTCATCGACCCCAACTCTTGATGTAACGTAGTGTTCTCTTCTTGTAAGTTACTATACTCTTGTTGTAGCGAAGCCTGCTGCTGTTGCAACGAACTGTTAGTTTCTTGAAGCTCCTTGTTATCGTCCTGTAATGACTTTAGTTTACCTTGGAGCTCAGTGATCTGTTTCTCGAGCTCGCGGTTCTTGCCTTCGAGTTCTCCTGTCTGTCGTGTCACGTACTTGCTGAGCAAAGTTTCGAATTCACCCTGAGGAGGAATATTATAAGTGTGTGTGTGTGTGTGTGTGCGTGCGCGCATGTGTGTCCTCTCTAGTAAAGGTAAAGAGATATAAAACATACCATAAAACCAATCCATTTCGGGTGTCCATGTTCGTTGCAAATTGGATGATCTCGAGAACTCTCGGGCACGTGCTCTGCTGCAGTCACCCATTCAGTTGAAACGGCTGCTTCTTGCAATGACCTTACAACAAACGTGTATTGAATATACATGATATACAGATGTGTCTGTGTCTGTGTGTGTGCGCATGCGCTACTAGTCAAGTGACTCTTGAAGACAAGGCATTACTACTGGCATGGCATTGATGCTAAATGTCAGTTTGATATACGAAATTCAACTAGAGTATTAAAACATTACAACCATGCATAAAACTACACAATGGAGTTCACGTTCATGCTTTAAATGATCACAAATCAAATACTAAAAATGACACACACACACACACACACACACACACACACACACACACACACACACAAGCCATTTGCTGTAATGTATATTCAAGTGTAACCACCACACCCAGTCTTCTCTACAGGTCATTCTGTTGGGACCATCTAACTCAGACGTATCACAGTCTAATCCACTGTCTCTCAATCTAACATCCTACTGCATTACAATACTGTACAATCACAGTACAATGACTGCCCCCTGCCTGAATAACTTGCCTAATCAAAGGAATTCCCATACACCCATATAGGTCCAATACACTGCATGTAACAATAACTCATCAAACATAGTCACAAGGGTCAACACTTGTCACCATGACATGTGATGATGAGTTATTCATAGAAACTGCAACTAACAACAGACTAAGCAATTACGTCATCATTACTGAATTATTCAAGATTACAGTGACTTTTTGTGTGTAAATTACCAGGCAGGACATGTTGGCAACGTGACCCCAGTGACGTACATATATGTAGCAATACATGTACAACATGTGTGAAATATGAACTCCACTTACTTGTCATTCATACACACATGCATGACCACAACTCTGGAATTTTAGGTGTGAATAGCCGTGGAATCGAGCGAATAAATACGTACACTCCACGTGTACACACATACGTACACGTGTATCGTACTGTACACTCGGCATGAATGACATGTATGCCAAATATTTCGCTATTATCATCATCGACGTCACAACACACTTTCGACGACAACTGCCCACTCACTCACCGATGCGAACTTGAATCCGCATTGCGCTGCATTTCAGGCGACGTCGCTCCGCTGTCGCAACCCATCTCGACCGACGTTTGCCGCGATAGAGTACACACCTCGGACACATCGTCTTTCACTACACTACAAGTCAACGCATCGTCCCGATATCGCGCGCAGACTTCGCTGCCATGTCCGCGCGCAACCGTCAATCCCCCGGTCGTCGGCGTCGAGGTCACCAACGCTCCGAGCGACGGACTCGACGTTGGCGCGTCGTGTCGTCGGACACCTACAGGACTCTGCTCTCCAGTCACGCAGCTTGACTCCGCAGAGGACGACCCGTTGCTCGCGTTTCGCTCGAGAACGTCGACACCGGCGTCGTGGCAACGCCATCGTCCTCTCTCGTCGTTCACGAGATTGCCTTGCAGCTTAACGACGCGGAATCGTTGAGACTTCGCATCTGGGTCGTTTAGCTCGTTTTGCGCGCCATGTGTGAGCACCGGCTCGCTTGACTGAGCGATGACTGACACACCTTCTCCACCAGCGGCTTCCAATTCATTCACCAAATCGTCGTCGTCGTCATCCTCCTCGAGGATGGTCGTATCGAAGCTGATGTCGGTAGCCTCTTGGCCCTGTCTCACGTCAGTGATTTGGAACGCGCCTTTCTTTTTCCTCTCCTCGTTAGCTGCGGTTTGATGAGTGAGGAGTGTGGAAGGCTCGGGCGTTGAAACGAGGGCCGACACTTGATTCATGTCCTTCAATAGCTTCTCACCGCTCGCAACCATTGTCTTCTAACTGAGCAACGACCATGTATCTGACCATCGTATCAAACCCTGTCTTACTAGTTTGCTGTCGTGCGCACGCGCTGGTTGTTATGTCACGTGCGAGGGCGGCGCAACGAGCGGGTCGGAGTAACCGCAAGAAACGAGGAGAACGAGCACGCTGAGAACGAGCACGCTGAGAACGAGCACGCTGAGAACGAGCACGCAGAGAACGAGCACGCGGAGAACGAGCACGCGGAGAATGAGCACGCGGAGAATGAGCGCGTGAATTGTGAGACATGCAATATGATGTCACAAGCCGTTCGGGGAGTGACGCAAGCGCACAGATGCGAGTACCACGTGCGCTCCTCCCCAGTCGCCTGGTTGACGCCAGTGCTGCCCCAGAGAGACACCAAAGTGGCCGTTAACTAAGAGTGCAGATATATTTCACTAAACTGTATGAATGTAATAGCTAGAGACCGCTTTCTGTGTCACCGCTGGGCACTGGTAACATTCCTGATGCTACCATCTGTCTCTCAAATACTTTACCAAAACCTCCTCTGCCATCATCGTAGCCTTGCCTGTATTCGTCTCGTACCTAACAACAGAGTGTAAGTATGGTTGTGTGGTTGAGTTCATGTGTTTCATGTTGGAACCATTTAGGGAGTGCCAATGTGTCTGAGTAGATGAAAATGTGATCACCTGTTGGTTTGATGATTAGCTTACATAAACAAGCTCCAAGCTTCCATGCATAAAATAATGTTTACAAGAATATAGGGATGCAACTATAGTCATCGTGGTACTACAGTACAGATGGGGATTTCTGTGAGAATTAATCTGGGAGATTTTAGTGTAGGAATCTTTCATTTTTGTGTGCATAGATACACACACACACACACACACACACACACACACACACACACACACACACACACACACACACACACACACACAACACACACACAATAACCACATAACAAATCATGCATATATTTAATTAAATCAAGTGGTCTGGCCTAACGCGCGCTAAGAGGCTGTAGTCCAAAGATAGCTGCCAAAAAGCAGTCTTCCAGCATACTAGACTAGATTACCTAATGTATTGCACAAAAAGTTCTTGAATAATTACTCTCGTTTACTAACAATGACTGTCAAGATGCTCTACTAGTAGGTTACTTTCATTTCAACTATAAATATATTAGTTATTTAATCACCTACATTTTCAACAGGAGGTTTTGGGCAATCGTCGACTGTCCAAAGTATACTTTTTAAAAAATGGTTGGGCCAACAGAACCGGTTCCTACAACCCTGAAATAGGCCTCTAGTAACGGTTAACTCTAAAGTGTTCCAGCCATGGCCGGACCGGCTCCTATGGCTCTGTATAACATTTAAAATTCTCGTAGTTTGAAAACGTGAAATGTCACACTGGATACAGATATACAATTTAGATGTAATGTGTAGTTAAATGTATGTACATACCTGGCCGCCACTCTTCCCCCGTCCGTATTGTCTGCCTTCTTTGAAGCCCACATCCCAATCTGTCCGAACTATCCTATCATCGAGTTTCGTTCCATTGATGTAACGAATAGCATTGGCAGAATCCTCACGAGCATAGTATCTAGGGCAAGACGACACACTCAGACTCTTACACTAACTGACATCCAACCATTTGAGTCTCGTTTGTGTGTGTGTGTGTGTGTGTGTGTGTGTGTGTGTGTGTGTGTGTGTGTGTGTGTGTGTGTGTGTGTGTGACTACACAATGTAACTACACACATCCGGGAACAACAGACTCCTTGACATGCAGACCCGACCCAATTCCCCATACTCTGTCACTCTAAAAGCGCGGCAAACTATTGTCCACACTCTATACGTTTTCAGACGCCTTAATTAATCATCTTACTCGACAAAACAGAATCCACACGGCGTCCTCTTCACTTTGTCCAGACCCATTATGATCTTTTTCACGTTTCC
>NC_085105.1:1455047-1465047 GCF_963422355.1 Corticium candelabrum
CACTGGTTTAGTGCAGGTGGAAACAGATCAATTCTTAGACCAGTTTAGCTTAAACCACTTGGTAAACCGGTTTAGGCATTAGTGGAAACGCTCCCTAAGCATTTGCGTCATCTTTTGTTGGGGGGTCATAATTGGTGTAACTGTACGCTATAGAACTATTTCTAAGCGCTTTGCACACTTGCATTGCTGAAAGCGGCAATTCCTGCTTTACTTGTTTTGTCAGCGGGTTGACTAGAAAGGACCAACTTTAGCTAAAAATCATACCTCTAGTAGGCCTGAAACAGCCGTACGTACCTATATGATTACATACCGCATGTATATTTTCATATTGGAAGTCAGAGGGTTTTAGGAGGCATATGTTGTATGGGTCACATATCACACTATGCGGATTTCATCAAATCTTGCCATTCCCCCGGACAATTCATAATGACCGGCCCCTAGATAGACCATGCATGCAGATCTGTGCTTCTTGCATGTGCTAACGTTTATTTGCTTGCTATAGGAATTGTTGCAGCTGTGCTTTGTTTTAGCACCGAATGACGTACATCTACCAGACTCAATTGTGGAGAGGATGTTGTCATTTTCATGGCAAGTGTGTTACTCCAATTTCATAAATGTTCGGCGATATAAATTTTCGGCAAAATTAGGTTGCCGCTGTTACGGGGTACATTAGTTTTCGGCGTAAGGTGGTTTGCAGGAACCTTCACATACTAAATAAAGTACCAGATGCATATCATATCATTCGGCGCGTGCTACTACTACAGTAAGTAGTCTTGCGTAGCTAGCCCCTCCCCATTTTTGATTAGCGCAACATGCGGTGTGGAAGTTCGAATTCTTGGTTTCAGGTGTCAAAGTCCCATGATATTTATGTTGCGCTCTGGAGGCAGCTAAGCTGAAAACGTCTGTAGTACATCAAGCTACGTGGTGAAGCACAGATATCCTAGACAGTATGTCGTCATTACTCATTCTTGGCAAACATATGAATGTGTTTACGTAATTACAGTACGTACACTAATAGTACTAGTAATGTCAGTTTTGAATGTTTCAGAGGAAACTGGTCCAACATTTGAATGGCACTAAATTTGGGTGGACATTTAATTTGGGTGGACATTTAATTTGGATAGACATTTAATTTGGATAGACATTTAATTTGGGTGAACATTTAATTTGGGTGGACATTTAATTTGGATGGACATTTAATTTGGATGGACATTTAATTTGGGTGGACATTTAATTTGGATGGACATTTGCTGCTGCTGCTGCTGCTGCTGCTGCTGCTGCTGCTGCTGCTGCTGCTGCTGCTGCTGCATGTAAATTGATGTAGACTAGGCGTTGTTTCTAAACCCTTTTTTAAAGCAAAGGACTAAACACCATGTATAGGATGGACTCCCGATGGCCGAATTCTCGTGTAGCACAGCTGTACGTACCAAACAAAAAGATATAGGTGGAGTCCTATGCTAACATCACGTTCGTCTGTTGTTCGGTAATGATACCACTTCTCGTCTATTGGTCGGAATTCTAAGCTTCATCTGCATCTGCGCTAATCGAGTCTAAATACGGTTATACGGTCGGTCGGTCGCCAGAGGACTAAATTTAATATAATGATAAATCTCTCCATGTATTACCGTTTTAGTCCGTGTACGCGGGGCGGAAAGGTCGTTGCGGGCTGACCCGCCCCATTCCGGAAATGATAATGTGAAAGTAACTTTCAATTTCCTTAATTTGAAAACACTTACAAATTATAAAACATAAATTGCAAACAGCAGTTCCAAATAAGCAGCAATTGCAAGCGATAGCACAGCACAAAATATAGGCCGGCGTTACATCCAGCATACGCATGCAAGCATGCACTCACCTAGCTATTGAGAGCATGCAGCCAGTCCAGATAGCTCGTACGACACGCAGACATGGTAACACAACCGTTCTAAAGCCCACGACTCACGAATGAGGTCGTCATAATAGCAACGAGACTGTACATCCAGACAAGACCGGTCTCAGTCGCCACAGATCCATTTGGTGAGTTGCTGTCGCCGTTGGAAGACAGAGAGCAGTTACCCGTCGTTATTTGACTAAAGTAAGCAGCTAAATCGTCGGGGATGGCTGTGTCTCTCTTTCTTTGCGGACGATAAGCTCGAATCTTTGCGCAATTGTTGGACAGTATAGTGATAAGCCCTGCAGCAAAGTGTTGGCAATTGTTAGTGAAAACATCGTACTTTCTGTTCCGGTCTTGTACGAACGTTTGCAGTTCTCCATAGGTACAGTCGCTGGTGCCCATGTACTCACGTTTATTTACTGTACCAGTACCATGTGGGCCATATTTATACTTCGGATCGTTTTTGTCCAGTATTTGCGCTCTGTATCCTCCAAATTCAAAGGTGAAACCACGGTAGTCGACGAAGACATGGTAAGGTTTATGATTCTTAAAATATTCTCGTTTTCTTCTGCTTATTGAACTTGAACTTGATAAAAGTGGAGCTTGTCCTTTATAATACTCGTATTGTTGACGTGACGCGTCGTAGTTACAACCTTCTTCCATCTTTCCATTCTGCGCACACACTTGACTGGATGGGCCGAGACAGCGTTGATTGGCGGGCTTGCATTGCTGGTCAATTGGACACAGAAACTCGTCTCTACCATAAGTGTTGGGAGCTGTACTGCGGCACGTTTGCTTTTGTCCACTACTGCCTCCATCGACTCTACAACACGCTAGAGATATAGCGAGACAGAGAATCAAGAACGACGTCATCTTGTCGAGCCGTTCACAGCAGACTGTTTCAATTGACTAGTGTAGGAAGTTTCTAGAACACACACTATAAATAATGTGAGAAAACGTTTACATTTTATTGCTTACTTGGAAATGATAAAGACTTGATATTAACTTTTTGCTCTTTTGCTGAGAATTCTAATTAGCTAAGGAATGTGTTCAACGTCAGTTAGATAAATAGATAAACAAACAATATAACTATACAAAAATCAATTGGTTTGCAATCCAAGTGGCTGCTATCCAGTTGTTCTCTTGCTCATTAGGCTAATTCTACACCAGTTAGACTGTAATTGTTTTGTCACTAACCGTTTACTGTCACTAATAATAGTAACTAGAGTATACGACGTTAACGTAAGTGTATAGAGGTGTGTTGTGTTGCTGACATAGCAACACTATACGCGTGTCTCTAGTAATCATCCATGCGTCATTGCAACACTTACCGGATAGTTGGCGGCATCCGCTCTTGTGACATTAGCACATACTTAATTAATCATATCGACGTACCACTGAGCGCATGCGCACAAGGCGTAACGCGTCGTCGAGTTCTCTACGTGGGCCGAAAAGCTCGTTATGGACTGACCCGCCCCATTCCGGAAATGACAATGTGAAAGTAACTTTCAATTTCCTTCACTACGAAACGCTTGCAAAATCTATTCCATTTTAGGAAGTAAACACACATGTAGATCTTTCAGTTTAACTATAAATTATGATTTTTGCACTACAGGAGGGTGGCTCTTTCCTTTTCCAACTTCGTCTGATTATTCCCCTGGGAAAGCTGCGTCACCGGATCACGACACGAGATGTCGCAAATGTGTGTCTAGACAAAGTAAGTGTAAAATTGCGTCGAATTCAGTGTGCCGGTTTGCTTTGATTAGACTTTCTAGAAAACACAAACCTACAAACAACAGCTCCAACTAGGCAGCAATTGCAACAGCACACTAGGGCGGTCTAACCCGTTGCACCCAGCATACAATCATGCACGCAGCTTTCTAGCATTCAGCCAGTCCAGATAGCTCGTACGACACGCAGACATAATAGTATTATATATACAACCGTTCTAGAGTCCACGACTCACGACTATGGTCGTCACGACAGCAACGAGACTGTACATCCAGACAAGACCGGTCACAGTCGCCACAGCTCCAGCCGATACCGTGGCCGGTGAAGTGCTGTCGACGATGGAAGACTGAAGCCGTTGAAAGCAGCTACCCACCGTTATTTGCCTAAAGTAAGCGACCAAATTGTCGGGAAGGACTGCATCTGTTCCTTGCGGACGATTAGCTCGAATCATTGCACAGTTGTTGGACAGTATCTTGGTAAGCCCTTGAGCAAAGTCTTGGCAATTGTTATCACAAAGATCGTACTCACCGTTCCAATAGTCTTGCACGAACGTTTTCAGTTCTTCGTAAGTACAGTCGCTGGTGCCCTTGTTAAGTGTAACCGGTTACTTTCTTACCACCAAGTGCAACTGCGCGATACTTATAGTTTAGATCATTTTTGTCCAGTACTTGCACTCCGTAGCGTCCAAATTCAAAGGTGAAACCACGGTAGTCGACGAAGTTGTGGTAGAATTTATATACAAGCAACTTCAAACATCGCGTGTATCCTCGTTTTGTTCTGCTAGAACTAGACGAACTTGAACTCGAGAGTGAAGATTTGCCTAGATAATACTTGTATTGTTGACGTGACGTGTCGTAGCCACAACCTTCTTCCATCTCTCCGTTCCGCGCGCACACTCGACTCGATGGGCCGAGACAACGTTGACTAGCAGACTTGCATCGCAGGTCAACTGGACACAGAAACCCGTCTCTACCGTACGTGTCGGGGGCCGTGCTCCGGCACGTTTGCTTTTGTCCAGTGCTTCCATCGACTCGACAACACGCTAGAGATACAGCGAGACAGACAATCAAGAACGACGCCATCTTGCAAACAGTCGAGCCGATAGGCTAAGCTCACAGCAGACCGTTCCAATTGAACTAGAACGCGCACGTTACCTATATCTATTTAATCTGCGAGAGCATGTACATTTTATTGCTTTCTTGGAAGTAATAAAAATTGATATTAAAAATTTTGCTCTCTTGCTGAGAATTTCTAATTAGCTAGGAAATGCGTTCAACTTCATCTAAACATTTAAATAAAACAATTTAGTTAGGTACGTAAGCATCAATTCGTTTGCAATGCAATCTAGCCTCGGTTCCACCCGTACGTATACTGTACTGCACGTGACAGGTATGTGGGGTCAAAAGTAGGAGGAGCGAACGAAAAAGCCTACATACCTGTCACGTGCAGTAGGACGTACGGGAAAGCGCCTGGAACCATGCAACGATGCAACAGTGTTTGATATCAGTTATGTCATCGTGACTTGGAGGACAGCCGGGACATCTCCAATAAGTTAGAGGCCGGTTCTTCTCGGTTAGCGCGACAGATTGCTAGATTCCGACAGCCGACGTCGCTGCAATGCTAGATTGCAGTACGCTGATGGTCGAGATTTTACGAAATTTTCTTGAGCGAGTTGTCTGAGGACGCCGACTTGTGTCCGCGGCGACAACCTGCAGCCACGCCAGATGCAAACTGCTTTGAAATCTGAATGCCGTGGATTGCTGTCCAACGGCTTCTTTAGCCTGTCAAAATCTTCGGACGACAACATTGTCATCAGTTTCAATGTCGTCTGTAATTTCGCTGCACTCACATACACACACACACACACACACACACACACACACACACACACACACACACACACACACACACACACACACACACACACACACACACACACACACACACACACACACACACACACACACACACACACACACACACACACACACACACACACACACACACACACACACACACACACACACACACACACACACACACACACACACACACACACACACACACACACACACACACACACTGCAATCAAGTGGAGGAACGTCTTCTAATCGTAGTCTCTTTGCATATCCCTTTGCTGTACTCTTTCATACCGTTCTGTCGTCAGTGAATACCTTGACGAATATCGCAGTTTTTGGCTAGACCACAGCGTTCCAAACAATTATATCTAGTCTGCGAAAACATTTTATTGCTTTCTTGGAATGATAAGAAATTGATATTAATTTTTTTCTCTCGCTGAGAATTTCTAATTACAAATAAATAACTAAACAATATAATTAGGTACGTAATTACACATCAATGCAACTATGCGGTCATAAAAATGCCTCAGAACTGCGTTTAGCAAAGATGTAACAGTACTTGTATAGGTAACGATGCAATGGTGTTCGATAACATCAGTCATTGGTGCTATAGCGTGTTAGTTATAATTAACGACAAACGTAATTACTAGACATTGACTTTCAAGTAGAATAATTGCACGTGTGCCCCCAACTGCTCTAGCGAAACTAGACAGACCATACTATAAATGACATGCCAAACATACTATTATTGCTAATTTATTTTATTAGTTCTAAGCAGTCTGGCCTAGCGCGCGTTAAAGTCATACCAAAACTAGCGCATGCTACCCAGGTCTCTCTCATTCATTACAAATTATATGAAAGTCTATTAGTGAAACACGCGGTCTTATATAAGCGCATGAGTACTGTACATACGTCTATGTACAAAAACATCCAACCTGAGTAACCATGACTTTACAAATTACTAAACCGTTTCTAGACACGGATGACATATGGGTAGGGGTACACGTGTAGTGCATGTCATCATTCATTTTTCTGCTAGAGTTCAACCACACAACGTAGACTTCTGAGTAAATCACGTGACCCTTTAGAACAATCCAAAGTCATTCTCAAAAACTGCATGACGTCGTTTGTCTCAATTTCGTGCAGACATCGACACACGTTTGTCATTCTCATTGCAGCTTTGAGACACAACAATATCCTCTCAGCTTTTTCCACTTCCTGCTGCTTCTCTACTCGAGCTTGTTCTAGAGCAAGAAAAATAACTGGAATATCACTGCACTGAGCTGCATGAAGTTCTTCGATACTTTGTCTCAACACTTGCAAGTCACCTGATGTACAACCTGCCAGTTGAGCTAGATGTTCTCGTAACAAACCTAACTTTCCTTTCTTTCTCACTGTTGGCAGGAAACGTTGCATTTTGTCGATACGAAAAGTGTCCAAGTTGGCAAGAAATGGAAACTCGTAATCAAGCATTTCTCCTGATACTTCCTCTCCTGATACTTTCTCTCTCGACTCGTGAATCACAGGGCTTTTGGATTCATCAGAAATTGCAGAATACTTCTTTTCACTTTCTTCTAATGCAAACTTCTCACTTGCATTTTGGTTTTCCTCACCATCTAATTCGTTATCTGAATTAACTGGCTCCACAAGTTCATGTGTTTCTTGAAAAGTTTCATGAAGAAAAGATTCTAGTTGAATGGCTGATTGACTTTCGACTGAAGCAGCAACGTAGTTAGTGATGTTATGTGCCTCTGGAATAAACGCACTAAGAAAATTGTCAGACAGCCATGAAGACAAAGAAAAAACTCGAGCAATTTCGTCCTCAGTGCATGCTCTTGTTTGTGCAGTCCTCATGATGCTACAGACATCATCACTAGCTTGAATAAAATCACGTGTAAAAGTAGGATGAAAGTGAATCCGCACAGCAGAAATATACGACTCAATTCCAGACAAACTCGGCATCTCTCCTGTGGCTGTTATGCCTGTAACTGCTTGCACCACATTCAAATATGGAATCAAACCTGATAATGAACGAGGAAGAAACGCATTGAGCTCAACTGTCAAGTGCCTTCCAACATCACAAATCTCATCATGAAGTGACCTTCTTTCATAAGCATCTGGACATGCAATATATTTGAGTAGATTCTGTTTTGCTGTGTTCCATAACCGACGAGTCTCTTCTCCGCTCGGCATCAATCCGAGTTTGTCAGCCAGTTCCTCGACAGTCAACATGGAAGTTTTTAACTCGTGTTCAATGGCTGGCAAAATGTGACGAACTGTATGGAATGGTAGCAAGTGGCATCGAAGCTCAAAATGATATGCAAAATGAGCGACTTGCAATGGAATATCCTCTAGAGATAATACACAATAATCATTACAGCATAAAGTCTGTCTTGTTTGCTAACATGTTGTTCTGTAGAACTACAGTAGAATGTGCCTATATTGCAACATGATGGTCAGTTTGCATGAGCCGACATCTCAATCACTGTTAACTAAGTTAATTCAGTAGATAGTAATAGGTCAAGATCAAACTGTCTGATTGACTGTCGGTTTGTCCATCTGTCAGCACATATTTGAATAAATGTGTCATTAATATAATATAAATAGATAAATATAAATAAACAATAATAATGATAATAATACACACAGTGCTGTTCAATTACAATACTAATGTACAAGACAACCAACAAATAGATGTATACAAGCTCTGGTATCTTTGGAGCTAAGAAATTAATGGTTGAGATGCATAAAGTATCTCAGCCATTTGTTAACTGTTAGCACAATGACAACCAAAAGATCACCCCTGTCTTAATTGAGCAAATAATTAAACATGTCATCTTGCAATTGAACCTCTGTACATGTACTGCTGCACAGCTGCAATTGTATTGAGCAGTTGTTGTCTGTCAGTCAGTTAATCTGCTCGCATATGTACAGATTTCAGAAACAGCTGTTCATTGTATCTGTCTCATTTAGACTTTACTGTCATCTTCAGTTCTCAATCTCCTCACTCTTTATGCTACTTGTCTGAAAAGATTATGTCTCCCAACACTCTATGCTATTTGTCTAACCTATAGATGCAACTGTCGTTGCTGCAGCGGGATCTCCATGAGTCAACATCAATACATCTCGTCCAACCTCAAGAAAAGCTCTCAGGCTTGGCTCGCTTTCACGATAGTTGGTCATCACCAATGAATCTGAAAGCTATAAAAGAAAGTAGTAATACACTCAGGCTGACATTGTCACATCAGTGACTTCTACCAATTCAACATCAATATATCCAAGTAGATACATCAAAGTCATGCCAACATCCGTTACAGTTGTAACTGTAGCAAAGTTGGGTTCATCTATATGAAAGTAATCAAGTAATCCAATCAGTCAAAATATTATTAAAAATATCAAACTCTTGTTGATGAACATGGCAGATCCACCTTCATGCGTAACAAGTTCCTGGACTCCAAAGTGAACAACTCGAACAAAGTTGCGATATATAAAGAATCCAACTGAAGACTTCAGCACATCCTATAAACACATTTTCTAACATGTCATGCTTACTATGTGAAGCTCTAAACAAAGAAACTCAACCAGAATTTCACGCAGTGAACACTTGATGTTTTCATCTGTAATTGTCTGATTCACCTGGCTTGTTTGTATAACTGTGGAATCTAGAGATAATGACTGTTGGCTTTGATCTCTTAAGTTAGAGTGAGTCGATTTCCTGAAATGACTGAAGAAATTTTCTGACTGCCAGACTGTGGTTGTGTATACTTTATCTATTTCTTTTGGTGATAGGTTTCTTGTTAATGCTCCTTCCATCAAGGCCCGCATTGTTTCCAGAGAGCTGATATACTCCTCAGTAAAAATGCTGTTCGGGATATCAACTGAGTTTCTCAGATAAGTGACTGCATCATCTGTAGTCAGTGTGCCACCTTCAGAAATTCTAGAAATAATACCTTGCATGTTCTGGAGATGTGTAAATAGTGGATGAAGCATAGAAGACACTTGTTGATGCAAGGCTGTTCTTAATATATCAGCTACAGTGTCAAGTTCAGAGTCAACCTCATGCCAATCATGTTGTTCGCCTCGTGAAACAATATATTCACACACTTTTGATTTAGCAACATCCCACAATACTTGAAATGTATTTTCCTTTTCACACAAACCAAGTTGAGCTGCAGTCTTATCAATAGCTGCTATACTCAACTGTACCTCATTCTCAATAAGACCTACATTAATGAAAGGCCAATCATATTCTGACCACTTAGACTAACAAGCTAATAGAAAACTGATACTGTACTACTGTAATTAATTAACAGACATGTCTATATAAACAACAGACACTGTCTTGATAAGTAAATGATATGAACAGATTACCACTCCAGTTTAATATGAAAGAAATTAACACTAGCAAAAATGTAAGACATACCTTACTTAATATATCAAAAAAAGTTTATAAATATAATGTTAAATGTATTGATATTTTCGTATGTGAAGATGATATACAGTGTATCTCTAGCAAGTCTAATTATAATTATCTCGT
>NC_085105.1:1470047-1480047 GCF_963422355.1 Corticium candelabrum
TTAGTATCTTGACCGTTTAATTCCAGCAATTCGAACACACGAAGATGTAGCAACCGCAGAAACGATCTGTACTCGACAAACAGCACATCCTTTTTGATATCCAGCTACACAAAATGTCATTAATTAAAGTGTCACAAGTTACACAAACAACTTCGACATCTCACAACTGCCAACTCGATTTCTGTGCCTTCGGTCACAGCCATTGAATATTGAGATTCCCGTATGTAGGGAAGTCCCCGTGACGACACATGCATTGTTTACATGTACGATCACGTGCAGCTGTACGATATGCTTCTAATATATAAATCAGTAATAAATTTATTTATACCACATATCTCAATGGATTTAATTTAAGACTGATAATGTAACAAGTCGTTTAACAGCCAGGGCACGAGATAACCCTTCTAAAAACGATTTATAGTATCGAGAGCTATGCAAACATTGTGACTCAGTGGCCATGGGTAGACTAGTTGGGCCATTCAATTTTTGCCATTTTAATATTTACGTTTCTAATTTTTTATTTTTTATTTTTATTTTTGGTTTTTAATTTTAAGTTTTGCAATAAACAGTTATTTAATAAAATGTCTCATTCTTTAACTTTAAAAATTTAAAGTTAACTTTAAATTTTTACTTTTTACAATTTTAAATTTTGCTTTTAATGTTTTTGATTTTTACTTTTTATATTTTAAGTTTTATTATTAGATTCTTAATTTTTAAATAAATTTTAATCAAAAAAAGATTGAACAAGTCAGCATTTTATACGTCTGTTAGTCAACTTAGATTCTTATTTATAATCATTATATTACTTGAACGAAATACTGAGTCAGTGACTCACTATAGACTAAACCTTTATTCCAATATTCCAGTATTATTGTGTTCTACTTTCGTCTGTTGAGTATGGAGGCGCAGAGATTTTAGCGTACACGACTCTAGCTATCTAGCGCGATAGAACAGCAACGAGATTGTACATTTGTATGTGTGTGTGTGTGTGTGTGTGTGTGTGTGTGTGTGTGTGTGTGTGCGCGCGTGTGTGTGTGTGTGTGTGTGTGTGTGTGTGTGTGTGTGTGTGTGTGTGTGTGTACATATATATATATATATATATATATATATATATATATATATGTATGTATGTATGTATGTATGTATGTATGTATGTATACACAAAACCAGTCTCGACTCTCTTGACCTTTCGCGTGTCCGGTTCTCATGGCATTTTTACCAAAATCACTCGCACGCTACCATACAACCACCTTGTAGACTAGGTAACCAAAATCTTGCAGTTGCACACACCTTTTTTGTCTCTGAACGGTTAGTTAGTCTACAGTTCTCGGACATTATCGTAGGTTGATATGCGTGCGAGCAAAGTTTTGACGCATTGTTAGAACAGAGATTGTATACTCAATTGTATGTACGTTTTTCAGTTCTCCCTAGGCGTAGACTTGCAGTTATAGTTGCTGGTGTCTTTCTTCACACGAGCGGCTAGCACCACGTGGACTGTCTAGACCGTATACTTCGGATCGTTTTTATCCAATGAATTTGCACTCCACGCATAGCTTCAAAATTCATAGGTGAAAACGCGCTATAGCTACAGTCGACAAAGTTACGGTACAGTACAACTCCAAGAACCCTCGCTTTTTTCTGCTTTGCAAACTCGAGAAAATCTATAGAAGTTCCTCGCTAATACTTGTATTGTTGACGTGCCGCGTCGTACTCGCATCGCTGGTCAACTGGACACGGAAACCCGTCTCTACCGTAAATGTCATTGGTAGTTTACATCACGTGAAATTTTCCCGCGTATTATCGTTCTCCTAACGCGGGGCGATAAATGTGTTACGGGCTGACCCTCCCCATTTCGAAAATGCTAGTGTGAAAGTAATTTCAATTTCCTTCATTTGAAAACACTTGCAACTTAGAAAACAAACCTGCAAACACCGAAAGTAGTTTCAAATAATGCAAGTGATAGCTAGCACAGCACAATACGGCGACGCTACACTTAGCCTCGTACCAGACCCTCTCGCGCCGTCGTGCCCGGTTCCCATATAACACAACGCCGGAGAGGCTCTGGGATCATACCGCCTACTTTCTTCACCTAGTGTTCCCCCACCTCATCTAAGTGTTCCCCACCTCATCTAAGTGTCACCCCATATCATCTAAGTGTGACCCCACCTCATCTAAGTGTCACCCCATATCATCTAAGTGTGACCCCACCTCATCTGAGTGTTCCCCACCTCATCTGAGTGTTCCCCCACCTCATCTGAGTGTTCCCCACCTCATCTGAGTGTTCCCCCACCTCATGTGAGTGTTCCCCACCTCATCTGAGAGTTCCCCCACCTCATCTGAGAGTTCCCCCACCTCATCTGAGTGTTCCCCCACCTCATCTGAGTGTTCCCCCATCTCATCTGAGTGTTTCCCCCACCTCATCTGAGTGTTCCCCACCTCATCTGAGTGTTCCCCACCTCATCTGAGTGTTCCCCACCTCATCTGAGTGTTCCCCCACCTCATCTGAGTGTTCCCCCACCTCATCTGAGTGTTTCCCCGCCTCATCTAAGTGTTCCGCCACCTCATTTAAGTGTTCCCCACCTCATCACAGTGTGACCCCACCTCATCTAAGTGTCACCCCACCTCATCTAAGTGTGACCCCACCTCATCTAAGTGTCACCCCACCTCATCTAAGTGTCACCCCACCTCATCTAAGTGTTCCCCACCTCATCTAAGTGTTCCCCAACCTCATCTAAGTGTCATAAGTGTCAGCCTACGTCACCAATATCAACACTCTCATGCTCTTAGTTAATTATGAAGCTATCCTTCCATCAAAGTTATGCTAGCTGTGATATCCGATTGCATACATTCACTGTTTACATTTCGTTCCTGTACAGCTGCATGAGAAGAGACCCACCTTGCCGCATGGAAAGAGATTCATTCACAGAGGGAGCTCGATCCTGAGTTCGATTTACGTTATCTGAAGCTGTGAGGTCCAATGTGATTCGATCAGCAGTCTAGGTAGCTTGGACTAGGGATGCACTAGGCGCCGCTCTATTACTGTGCTAGGCTACGAGAACAATACAAATCGGGAAGCTCGAGTACGATTCGGGAACATTTGGAGCCTGGCAGAGCGTGCTGTCAGACACGGTGTTGACTTCCGCTCTAGAGTCTCTTGGAGAGGAAGTCCTCCTTCCCAGAGAGGTTGGCAAATACGTAGAGCTTGCGTAGAGACAGGATACCAACACTGAAAGGAAACAAGTAGAGTACGAATGGAAGGTCAAGTCTGTTGCAAGACATTCCGTGTGACACATGAGAATAACTATTAGACTAATCGTATTAGTAGCCTGAGGCTTGGTGACATACGAGCTAGTTTGATCATCTAATAGCATAAACGGTAGGCGGTATGATCCCAGACCCTCTCAGGCGTTGTCGTGTCATACGGGAACCGAGCACGACGGCGCGAGAGGGTCTGGTACGAGGCTAGCTACACCCAGCATACAATCATGCACAGCTTATAATTATTGAAAGCAAGCAGCCAATCCAGATCTCGTACCACAGGCAGACATGGTAATATTACAACCGTTCTACAGTCCACGACTCACGACTATGGTAGTCATAACACCAGCTAGACTGTACATCCCGACAAGACCGGTCCCAGTCGTCACAACTTCATTTGGTGAATTGCTGGGCCGTCATTGTCTTCCGTCGTTATTTGCTCAAAGTAAGCAACCAAATTGTCGGGGAGGACTACATCTCTCTTTCTTTTCGGACGATAAGCTCGAATCTCTGCACAGTTGTTGGACAGTAGCGTGGTAAGCCCTCCAGCAAAGTGTTGACAATTGTTACCTACAAGACTGTACTCACCGTTCCAATAGTCTTCCACGTACGTTTGCAGTTCTTCGAAAGTACAGTTGCTGGTGCCTTTGTACTCATATCCGGTTATTTCACTAGTACCATGTGGACCATACCTATAGTTCGGATCGTTTTTGTCCAGTATTTGCACTCCGTATCCTCCTCCAAATTCAAAGGTGAAACCACGATAGTCAACAAAGACATGGTAAGGGTAATAATTAAAAAATTCTCGTTTTCTTCTGCCTGTTATTGGTAGACTGTCTACAAGTGGAGTTCTCCCTCGATAATACTCGTATTGTTGAAGTGACGCGTCGTAACCACAACCTTCTTCCAATTTTCCGTTCTGTGCGCAAACTTGACTCGATGGGCCGAGACAGCGTTGATCGGCGGGCTTGCATTGCTGGTCAACTGGACACAGAAACCCGTCTGTACTGTAAGTGTCGGGGGCCGTGCTGCGACACTTTTGCTTTTGTCCACTGCTGTTGCCTTTGCCGCTGATGTTGCCTCCGTCGACTCTACAACACGCTAGAGATACGGCGAGACAGAGAATCGACAACGACGCCATCTTCTAAAACAGTCGAGCCGCTGGCTATACTTACAGCAGACGGTTTCAACTAACTAGTGCAGAAAGTTTCTAGAACTATGCGTGTATGGAACGTCCATTCAATTTTCAATTTGTATTGAAAATTGAATCCAACAATAAAAATTGAATTTCAATTTATTGAAATTTGCATCTATGGGACGTCTATTCAATTTTTAATTTAAATTAAAATTGAAAATTAAATCCAACATAAAATTTGATTTTTAATTTATTGAAATCTGACATTGAATGGAATTTCTAGAATATCTCAGACGAAGAAACAGCACAAATTGCTATTGTAACGTCAATTAATCAAACTTTAAAGCAATGAGCATTTGAAAAACAAAAAAGGTTAGAGTTTGCGTTCATTTTCATTTTTGTTCTAAAATGAAAATTGAAAACAGCAGACTTCCTGTTGATTAGGTATAGGCGCCTTGGCGGTTTGTCTTGATAGATCACACATCACATGATAGATCACACAGAAACGTAAAACGAAGACATATCAGTATGGTTTTTATGCTAGAGTCCAATCACACAGCATAGACTTCTGAGTAAATCACGTAGAACAATCCAAAGTCATTCTCAAAAACTGCATGACGTCGTTTGTCTCAATTTCGTGCAGACATCGACACACGGTCGTCATTCTCATTGCAGCTTCGAGACAAGACAATATCCTCTCAGCTTTCTCCATTTCCTGCTGCTTCTCTACTCGAGCTTGTTCTAGAGCAAGAAAACCGGATTAGCACTGCACTGAGCTGCACGAGGTTCTTTGACACTTTGTCTCAACACTTGGCAGGAAACGTTGCATTTCTTCGCCGCAAAACGTTACTATATTACTTGAACGAAATTCTGACTCATTAGTTAATTAATTAATCTTTATTAGTCAATAAACTTTTACCCCAATATTACATAAGCCTAGCTAGCCCATTAATTACAGTTACTGAGTACTAGTGTGTTCTGCTTTCGTCTGTTGAGTCTCGAGGCGTAGAGCATCCATGCATACTGCCGCCTGCATACTCTAGATTATAATCACGAAACGAAAAATATGCTCGTCCCATCACTTGATTACTCCCCTGGGAAAACTGTGGCACCGGATCACAACATGACATGTCGCTCTTGTATTAATTAATTTATTAATTCAAAAACAATTTTGTCGATTTTAGTGTATCAGTTTGGAATTAGATTGAAATCTTTAAACTTGACAATTGATTTCAAAGGATAGTGTGCAGTATACGGGCTTGTAAGTGTACAGGTTGCCGACGCGTGACTGCACG
The DNA here is from genome assembly GCF_963422355.1 of Corticium candelabrum. Classification (NCBI taxonomy): domain Eukaryota; kingdom Metazoa; phylum Porifera; class Homoscleromorpha; order Homosclerophorida; family Plakinidae; genus Corticium; species Corticium candelabrum. Next base: position 1,475,736 of record NC_085105.1, read on the forward strand.
TGACGATGAGATCGCTGCTGTGCCGACATGTTGAGTGCTTCAGCTGATCGTGCAGACAGATTGTTTGCAGCTGCAACATGTACGTACATGTAGTCGCAAGCTTATCTCGCACCCGATCGCCTCATTATCTAGGAATGTCGGATAGTATGCTTGAAAGGCGTAAACTCGCCCTCTACACGTACAAATTCTTATAATTATAATTACTAGAAAATGAAGCTGTGTGGTGTGTATGTGTGTGTGTGTGTGTGTGTGTGTGTGTGTGTGTGTGTGTGTGTGTGTGTGTGTGTGTGTGTGTGCGGGTGGGTGTGTATGCATGCGTGTGTGTGTGTGTGTGTGTGTGTGTGTGTGTGTGTGTGTGTGTGTGTGTGTGTGTGTGTGTGTGTGTGTGTGTGTTAAAGTTAAAAATTAATTCGAACGTACTGTACTTCTATTTAATTAATTTAATTTAATCAAAAATTTTAACAAATAATTTAGATATAGTAAAGCTGTTCAAATTTGAAAATTAGTTGCATTTTTAATTAATAAATTGCCGCAACTTAAAATACATAAAATATATTAACCATAATATTATAGCTTATGTACTTATGTATTGTTAATTTTTAATTTTTAAAAAATTACTTTTATTAGTTTTTATGAATTTATGTATTTAAGTAATGCATTTTTAATTAAAAATATTTGTATATTTTTTTATTAATTAATTTTATGTCTTTATGTTGCATAGATTTTCCAAGTAAAAAATTTTGTTATTAGTTTTTGTAAATTTACGTATTTGAGTCACGTAATTTTCTTAATTTTAAAGATGTTTGTTTCCGTATTTTTATTTATTTATATAGCGTAAGTTTATTAATTAAAAATATTTTATTACGTTTTATAATTTTTATATAATTTAGGTAACATAATTTTTTTAAAATATTTGTGTTAATTTGTATAAATTTTATGTATTTATGTGACCTAACTTTTTCAATTTTTAAAAAATATTTTGCTATTATTTTTATTAATTTTATGTATTTCTGTAGCATAAATTTTTCAAGTAAAAATTTCTTATTACGTTTTATAATTTTTATGTATTTAGATAACATAAATTGTTTAATTAAAATTATTTGTATTAATTTGTATAAATTGTATGTATTTGTGACAAAATTTTCAGTTTTTAAAAAATATTTTATTATTATTTTTATTAATTTTATGTATTTCTATAGCATAAATTTTCAAGTAAAAATATTTTATTACGTTTTATAAATTTTATGTATTTAAAGTATCAAACATAAATTTTTAATTTGTATTAATTTGTATAAAATACATAAAATTAATAAAATAATAATAAAATATTTTTTTAAATTAAAAAATTTAGGTCACATAAATACATAAATTTTTCATGTAAATTTTTTTATTACGTTTTATAACTTTTATGTATTTAGGTAGCATAATTTTTTAATTTGTATTAATTTGTATAAATTGTATGTATTTGTAACAAAAATTTTTTCAATTTTTAAAAAATATTTTATTATTATTTTTATTAATTTTATGTGTTTCTGTAGCATAAATTTTTTAAGCAAAAAATATATATTTGTATTATTTCTTATTAATTAAACAGTTTTAATTTTAAAATATATTTTATCGTTAATAGTTGCTGATGGTGTCTTCTACCGTTATATACATTTATTGTGTGTGTATGGTAGTTTACCTAAATACATAAAATTTATAAAAAAATAATAAATATTTAAAAATTTATATACTTAACACCATCGTGTTTTATGTATTCTACGTAACGTCGATTTCCAATTATCTATAAACAAAAAATATTATCACAAACAGTTTCCAAGCCTACAACTCTAATGTACTACTACACCAAAAAATCGCTAATTGTTAACGTATTTTTTAAAAATTTTAAATTAAAAAATTTACGTTACCTAAATACAAAAATAAAATGTATTATTTATATTCCTTTTATTCTATGTATTGTATTAAGGTAACAAAAAAATTTTAATTTTAATTTATTATTTATCAATTTTATGTATTTAGGTAACATAAATTCTTAAATAAATTTTATTAACACTATCATATAACGTCAATTTCCAATTATTTAAAAACACTAAAAATATCATTGCAAATAATTTCCAAACCAAACAACTCCAATGTACACTACTGTACAATGTAAAAATCCCCACACCATTGTTTCCCAGCAACAGACCATCAATCCCAGCCACGCCTCCCAACGTCTCAAATTAGCTCACACTAAAGCTACATACCACAAATACGTCAACAATTAATTTTTTCGCGGACTTTTCCTTCTTCAGCTGACCTACTAGCTGCCTGATACATAAACAGGTGATACAAAACGCGCGCACACTTGCGACCGCTAGAAAGTAGCTGCACGTGTATCTACTCGCCACATCCAAAGACAAGAAAATGGAACTCCAACTCGAAGAGGCGGACAGCTTCATTAGTCTACTGGTAAAACGCGTCGAATGCATGCAAACGTTCCACACCATCTAATTCTCAGTATCTCTGATTGCAGAGCAACGAGACGTTGGACGACTCTGGTCCCGAGATGGAAACGTTTCCGGCTCTGGCGGATATCGAATCGCAGCTGTACGAGGTCAGACTCGTTTTGCCGCCGGATTGCAGAGATTGCATGGTATTTTAAGATTCCCGCCGAACGAGAACGTTAGAAATAGAGAAAACCGAAAATCGACTTGTTGATGTCCTAAAAAATTTTCTAGAATTGCGGCGTTTTTGGATTATTTTTTGCGCGAAACGCTTGTGGCGATTTGTTTAATTAAGCTTTGTACACACGACGAAACAGGCGTTGCTTGCGGTTGTTGGCTAATCGGTTCGATCTAGCGGCTGCCGAGCTTAAAATTTAATAACCCGCGTCATTAGTAACTGACCAATCAGGAGCGAGTCGCAATTCCCCGGTCTGCGTGCGACCGACTAGGCGACATGCAGTAGATTGCATGTCTCTAGTCTGGCCTTTTATTCTGTACTTTAGAATGCCGTGATGCTAAAAAATTTAATAATAAATTCAGTATTTGTAGACACTGCAGTTGCGTAGATTCAATCGAGAAAATAATCATAATTAACGATTAATTAAGAAAATTAGTTAGTAGTAGCAAACAGATAAGACTTGGCGGCCATCCAACAAATGAGGGAGGGAGAAGTGTGTGTGTGTGTGTGTGTGTGTGTGTGTGTGTGTGTGTGTGTGTGTGTGTGTGTGTGTGTGTGTGTGTGTGTGTGTGTGTGTGTGTGTGTGTGTGTGTGTGTGCTAGCCTGCAGAATGCAGTACGTTTGCATTACTCACTAATCCACGCATGATGTACATGCATGCCACCTTTTTCTTTCTCGCATTCTTCATTGTATGCGTTTGTTCTTCGTCTAGTTCGATGACATCGGCCGATCTCTTATGACCGACCCATTCCTCTCACCTCCATGTTCCGTCCGCTGTCACACAGTGCACGCTCCATCCGACGCCACCGATTCTCATCCGTCAGCCTTTCAATCCGTTCACCATCTCCCCTACACATTGAGCGGCCCTCTCGACCTCTGCCGTCCTCTCCCCTTCAAAGACCGCAAAGTGCAACCAAACCCGGTACCCGCGGTCAACGTCCCGGCCGGTCACCTAGTACCGGTACCGCATCCTGATGATTACACAAGTTGCTCTGAGGTAACGAGCACGATGGATGTGCCATCACCGAAAAGGTGGGAAGACTCCGAGTCTACCGATGCAGTTGAGAAAAGCGAGGACAGCTCGAATGACGAGTTGTACAGCCCGCAGTCGCACGGTACGCGGTCACGTTCTGTAGGACCGCGACCGAAAGGAAGGCGTCCGAGGTCTCGCTGTTTTTCTGCCTCGAACGTGTTGTATCCGGAACGTTGTCGACCCGACGAGGTGCAGACGCCAGTGATGTTCAAGTCGGAAGACGACAGGAAGGACTTCAATAACGCGAGAGAGCGGTCAGTATGCTGACCCCTTAGATACACGCATGCGCACTGTGTCACTTTAAATCTGGTGTCATGCAGGGGGAGAATTCGATGGCAAAATGAAGGTTTTCAACGTCTAAAAGAACTACTGCCTAGCAGTTATAGTTCTGGCCGCAAATCCATGACAAAAGTATAACCAGAAAGCACCATTTTGCATGAATTTCTAGAAACATTTCTCCTCTTTTAGGGTCAAATCCTCCACAAAACTGCAGACTTGGTGATCACCTTGATGAACCAAGTCGAAGACAAACGTAAGCTCAAACATCAACACATGTAAGTATTAAAGTATCTAAATGTTTTGTTATTAATTAAGGTCACATGCACAACCCAA
>NC_085105.1:1495047-1500047 GCF_963422355.1 Corticium candelabrum
CTTCTAGCGCTTTCGTTTCTCTCCAAATTCTGATTGCATTTGCACCGAATCCAACCTACACGTTTTCTGCAGCAAGCGCTACACGGGGAGTGCGTCGATTTCGATCGAAACAAGCGCGAACAGCAAGATTCGAATTCATTCAGCATATCCGGTACCTCGCAACAAAGATTGCACGTGACCGTGTCCACAGACCTATCTTTACACTACAGTCTTGCCCGTACCAAGGACGGGCCATGGATACTAGTAAATAATAAATAAATAAATAAAAAAAATAAAAAATAATAAATAATAAATAAATAAATAATATAAATAGATAAATAAATAAATAATATAAATAATAAAATAAATAAATAATAAATTAGTTAATAAATAATAAATAAAATATTTTATTTAAATATATAATTAAAATTTTGTAGTTTACAAATTTAGATGTATGTCTTTACTGTAAAATTAATATCAATTATTACCGAGTGTACTATATATTAATGACAAAAATTATTAACCACGCCCACACTGCACCATGAATTCACTAAAAACAACTCACATCACTCGGCGGCGTCTTGTACGTATTCAGAATGATATAGGAATCCCCGCTAAAGAACTTCCCATAATCCTCTTTTGGCCAATGCGTCACCTAATTAGAACATAAAGGAGTGACCACCACACACAGCATGGAACTGACACCACCACTACTATACAGCAACCGCAGCCCAGCCTCACAAAACGTACTACACACATGCAACAGAGTAGCAAAATGACACAATGACCCATGAAAGGCAACCGAATCTCGTACCACCAGCTTCTCAAAAAAAAAAATTGGGAGAGGGCGTCTCGGACACACATGCAACAAAGTAGCAAAGTGACACGACGACCATTGAAAGACAATCGCATCTCGTACTACCACCTCAAAAGAAAGAGGCACACACATGCAACAGAGTAGCAAACTCATACCACTTCGCACCACCAGCCTCTCAAAAAAAAAAAAGAAAAGAAAGAAAGACAAATGCAACAGAGTAGCAAATGAATGGCATCCGCATCTCGCACCACTTTCTCAGAAAAAAAAAAGGGGGGGACACTTGCACAGAGTAGCAACTCACACTACCACTTCGCACCACCGGCCTCCCAAAAAAAATTGCAACACACAAGCAACAAAGTAGCAAATGACAACTTCCTACAATCGAATGCCGCCGCATGTCACACGCCGCCATGCGGACATCATCTCGACCGCTGCGATACCTTGAACTTGACGATACGCCAGACTTGTATTCCCACATTCGAGCCGGCGCCTTGCCACGCTTCTTCCGTCTCGGCCGATGCCTTCTTGACCTGCACAAGAGGTGAGACATGTGATCACGACTTGCTACATGTGTAGCAATGCGCAGAGATCGGGGAATGTGTGACGCACGTTGCGTTCGAGGTCGGAGCCAAAGAGTGACAAGTTGCTGTCCTTCCAGTCGTAGTCTTTGCCCTTGACGAGTCCTGCCATGCTTGTCTGGTGAGAGATCCTGTTGCTGTACGGTTGTCACGCGATACACGCCTGGAATGCCGGCTGGAGGGTTGCGATTGGATGTAGTGATGTGGATATGTGGATGCAGAGAAGTGGCGAGAAGGCGGGGCTAGTTTGCATACTTTGCCATATTTGGTTGTTTGTACGGGTATGTGGTATTGCGCGTGCTGTTTGGGAAATCGAGGGTTTGTGTGTATGCGCGAGGTTGTGGAGGTCCGAGGACGCGCGCTTGTGATGTGGCGGAGAGGAGAGCGTGTGGCTTCGTTTGTGAGTTTTGTGGGTTTTTGTTTCGTCTTGGTAAGAGTTGATGTGGTTTTATTGGAAGGGTTATGGGAGTGATGACGTGCAGGCTTGGATTCGGGTAAGAGAGTGTGTTGAGTGATATGGGTAGGGAATGAATGGTTGGTAGGTGTAGGAATTTGATAGAGGAGCCGACAGATTGACAGACAGATGTAGACAGACAGACACACAGACTGACAGACAGACAGACAAACAGACAAGACAGACACACAGACAGACAGACTGACAGACAAACACACAGACAGACAAACAGACACACAGACAGATAAACAGAGAAGATAAACGGAGAAAAAAATTCTCAATAATATTACAACAATGCAACACTAAAGTCATCCTCCACAAGCTGACTCGTGTCTTACCTGGAGAAGAAGATGAGAACATACACAATAGAGACTATCAAGGTAATTTGCATTAAACTAAAGCTGAACTCAGTAGATTGCTTGTATTTAGTATTAGAAATGTAACGTAGAGTTTGTGTTTCAATAAATGAAATTGACAGACAGACAGACAGACAGACAGAATCAGTAGCAAATGTGTGGTGTGATAGTTTACGAGACCTAAACATAACACACAGAAGAGAACCCAGAAACCTTTACGGAGGAAGCAATTCTCGTCCTGATATCATAGCATTCAATGCCCAATCTGGATATGATATCGAGCTGGACATATCTCTTGCCCACCCGTGGAATGAGAACATCATCTTACAAGCCTCTATGGTGGATGGAGCCACTGCTGCCAAAAGAGAGTCACAGAAGACGGAAAAATACGGCAAAGAGATTGATGCTATGGGAAATACATTCAATTGCATTCCTCTGGTTTTTTAGCATTACGGCCGCTGGGGATGGAAAGCCCACCAACTTCTACATCATCTGTCCCTATTATCTGTAGATGAAGATGGACACCCAAACAGTGGCGAGTTCAAGACATACTGGAGACGCTGCCTGTCCGTTAGCCTCCAGAGATACAACGCACAAGTGCTCTCAAGAAAACTACGTAGACTTTCTTTTGGCAAGAACAGTTGTACTGCTTATAGCGTACAGTTAACTAATCGTCCTACGTAGTAAGCGGTCGTAAGGGTCGCTGGACATTTAGAATGTAATAGTGTTGAAATTTTAAATATATGTATTGACAGACAGACAGACAGACAGACAGACAGACAGCCAAACAGACACACAGACAGACAGACAGGCAAACAGACACACACACACACACACACACACACACACACACACACACACACACACACACACACACACACACACACACAGATACAGACAGACACAGACAGACAGACAGACAGACAGATTGTTTTATTGTGATGGATCTTCATTAATTAAACAAAGACAAATTTATTAACTGACTAATCAATCACTATTATTTGCTATAAATTTAAATAGTCTTTTTAATAGTTTATTATTAATTAATTTATTAATTAATTTATTTATTTATTTATTTATTTTATTTACTTTATTATTTATTTACTATTTATTTATTTTTATTTGTTTATTTTTATTTATTTATTATTTATTATTTATTTACTTTTACTTTTTATTTCTATTTTTATTTTTTATTTATTTATTTATTTATTTATTATGTATTATATATTTATTTTTATTTTTTTTTTATTATTTATTTGTTTGTTTATTTATTATATATTTATTTTTATTAATTTTTTTATTTATTTATTTATGTATACTTGTATTTATTATTAGAGTGTAGAAGCGTCATCAGATCTCATACTCAACAAACCATCACAAGACACCAACAGCCGGTCAGTCACTGAAGACGACGAAATAAACAATTGCTATCAAGAAGGCACACAAACTCTTAACATTACTTCCCTACACTTTCTTAATACAAATTCATTTCAGCTCACGACCTCTTACAATCATGGACAAAAGACAAGAAGAAGGACGGCAACAACAGTAGACTCAACATGTTGGATCCAGAAGACGGGTTGCTATTGGATACGACGCTGGACAGACAAGCAAGTGGTGCACTAGATCGTGCCCATAAAGTCTTACACGACTGTGACAGTGAAAGGAGACAATATCGGCCACATAAGACGGCATGGTCATCAGGAGTGAGCTCACTAGTAAGTCATTGGGTAGTTGTGCTACATACAGTACAGTGAAAGTAGTACAACTTTGATTATTTGGACTTTGATTATTCGGACTCAAATTGTCCGGATAATTGAACGTGTGGATAAATGAAATGATGGTGCAGTGACTTCCGTGAGGCTCATACATTGACAATCAAGTATATAATGAACAGTTATTATCAATAACTATTAATTAATTAATTAATAATTAATTAAATGTTTACGTGTGTTTACATGTTTACATGTATGTCAGTGTGTGTGCCGTATGTGTGTACATGTGTGTGTTGTGTGTGTGTGTGTGTGTGTGTGTGTGTGTGTGTGTGTGTGTGTGTGTGTGTGTGTGTGTGTGTGTGTGTGTGTGTGTGTGTGTGTGTAGGACATCATACTGTCATGAGTCGGGCTCAAAATTGTTTGCATGTTGTTGTGATTAGCCACCACATGAAGACCACAGCAGCTTATTTAGACCCGCTTCTTCTTTATTGTCACATCGAGATGCCTTCTCACATGCCGGAATGTCCGAGGAGACAGTTGAAGACGTGCTGGAGAGAATGCGTAACGTTTCGTTGGATCGAGTTTCAGCCGACGTGGTGAGGAAACCACCGAGAGTCAATCCTCTTCATACGATGGATATGAGACACAAGCAGGTGAAGGAAAGACGAGAGGCAAGAGAGACAGCAAGACGGACGCGACTGGCCGAGCAGGCGGCCAAAAAGGATGCAAGACGGGTAGCAGAACAGGTGTGCATACTTTGAGTTGATATCTATAGGTGTTATCCGGGTACTTTGTGATTTAGACTGTTATCTAATATATTATTAAGCATATATTATTTATAATATGTTAACATTAATATTGATATTAATTTAGATTATTTGTTGATTTGTATAGGTGTTATCCGGGTACTTTGTGATTTAGATTTGTTGTCTAATATATTACTAACAATATATTATTTATAATAAGTTAACATTAATATTATTAACATTAATTTAGATTACTTCTATGTTTTTTTATTTATTAGTATTAATATTAATATTATTAGTGTTAATTAGGTATTAGATGTTTTATGTTAATTAATTTATCACACGCACATGTACG
>NC_085105.1:1512547-1517547 GCF_963422355.1 Corticium candelabrum
CTACAATACTATATAAATTTTATTATTAATATTAATAAGACTACAATACTATATAAATTTTATTATTAAAGTAAATTTTAATGACAGTATACCGTAATTAAATTTATATAGTTTACTGTAGTTTTATTAATATTAATAATAAAATTTAAACTATATAAATTTTATCATAAAATTTTACACGTGACAGGAACACGCCCATTTTTTCTGTAAAAGGCATGCAACCACCTCACTGCCTCATGCCTATAGCTATACCTTTGCAGAAACCTTGTGCCAAGTTGTGGAGCTACAAGGAACAGGCCAATCTGTCCTCTAGATGTACAATCAGAAATGAAGACTTTAGTTACGTTTTGGTATCATCCCTATTGATCAAATTCAATTTCTTGTTGTTTTCTTATCAGATTGCTGAAGAGGTAGAATCTCATTGGCATCCAATTGGCATTCATCTGGGATTCAGTGGTGAAATGCTTACACAATATGAGAAACAGTTCAACGAGCCATCTTGTCTTCTCTTTGAGATTCTTGACAAATGGCAGAAACAGAAAGGCAAACAAGCAACAAAGAATGCACTTTTGGAAGCTTGCAGACAAGCTGGTGTTATGCTACGGTCTGAAAGTAAGCATACGTATAAAAATAAAATAACTATTAGAGTGTGCCTATGTCGTTGATATCAATCAGACATAATGTGTGTGTGTGTGTGTGTCGTGATTTTGGAGTCTGTCATGGCCACGATATTAATTAAGCGCTTGCGCGGCTCAAAAACTTTTCTTGTTGAATAGTCTTCTTGCACAAAGCAGTGCGTACGACGTCCAGAAGCAGTTCAGTAAGAGCTGAGGCGAGTGAGCATGCGCGCTCTCAGCCTAGCGTACCTTACAACATTTTTAGAGGCGATTGCGCGACTGTCAAAATGTTTTACTGGCACGAATTAGCACATAAAGAAAGGCTTTAATTTTTGTGATTTTGCTAACGCAACATAGAAAACACGAAACGTACCGTTAGCGTCTCTGTTCTCTAGTGGTTGTTCTACAGCTTGCACCATCGTAACTTTCTTGACTCTTTGCATTGAAAGCTTTGAATTTACATCTAGCTCAGCTCGCGCGCACAAATTACAGGGTACACGCGCCGTTATTTTTGTAGGTGTTGAAATCTGCTATTAATCAGAGCTGCCAACTCTCCCGCATTTGGGACCCTTCTCCCGCCTACCCGCATTTGGCATCAAATCTCCCGCATTCTGACCATTGGTGGGTGTGACCAAAATGATGGGCGTGCCTGTTCTGTGTAACTGTGCACTACAGTTTTAGTACATGCATGTGTACGCACATACTTGATATCCCAGTATCCATTTCTATGTGCCAGCCCCTCTCTTCATCCAGCTCTTTCATAACATACTTGGTCAAAATACCGACATAGAAGGAGGAGTCGGTCAGAAGTGGAAAGGGGAGGGGCTGGCTACCTGATTACCATAATTATGTATTGCTGGAAAAGCGATCGAAGAAGGCCACAAGAAAATAGAATCCAGAATATCCCAACTAATCACGAGAATGTGCATGTACTTTGTTCTTAGATTTTTATAAAAGGCAGTAGTACGTACAGTATAAGTTCTGTGTTTAATTAATTAACTATTATGTTTAGTAATTGGTGTTGATACTGTGTGTCGCTAATTAGGCACATTAATCAATCAGTTATAAATTTGTTTCACTATAATTTAATTAATTAATGGCTTGTACTTCAGCAGGGCATGCAAATACTTAAATTTTGTTTAAATTAGTAATACCAGCAAACTAACTTCAACATTCCTGAAGAGACTATCATCACTGATCTCTGAGAAGCATGACAGGACATACAGCGTAATGTGTTGCTGGTTGAGTTTTGCTCTTATTCCATCAGGCGTTGTTGTAGATATGTAGATTTAGTTCGCTCACAACAGCTTAGTTAGACCTCCGCGGAAACGTGGGACACCAAGATTAGTGCAAAGGAAATTATCGTACTACACACGCTAAAAATTCACGCTAAAGTCAAGATTAATTACAAATTATTGTGTCTAGACAGCTGAGGAATGATGATATTTGAGCAGCTGCCCAACTGCAGACTATGTAAGTTATTCAGTTTTCCATGATATTGCACAACAGCCGTAAGCAACGGATAATTGAACGCCTGAATCGGATAATTGAACGCCGAGTTCAGATTATTGAACACCAGATTCGGATAATTGAACGCAAAATACTATAGAAGAGCATGCGCAACTGAAAGTCTGTTTCCTGAGTTCCCGAGTTTGTTGACAGAAACTATTGCTACGTAATGCAACCATTGTTACGCGAATAGCTAAAGACAGAACACCATCGCTCGCCAAACACAATGCTAATCGAGCATTAAATTAGTAGTCTATATTAAATATAGACTACTAATATTACATAAAATATAGACTAATAATATTACATAAAATATAGACTAATAATATTACATAAAATATAGACTAATAATATTTACATAAAATATAGACTAATAATATTACATAAAATATAGACTAATAATATTACATAAAATATAGACTAATAATATTACATAAAATATAGACTAATAATATTACATAAAATATAGACTAATAATATTACATAAAATATAGACTAATAATATTACATAAAATATAGACTAATAATATTACATAAAATATAGACTAGTAATATTACATAAAATATAGACTAGTAATATTACATAAAATATAGACTAATAATATTACATAAAATATAGACTAATAATATTACATAAAATATAGACTAATAATATTACATAAAATATAGACTAATAATATTACATAAAATATAGACTAATAATATTACATAAAATATAGACTAATAATATTACATAAAATATAGACTAATAATATTACATAAAATATAGACTAATAATATTACATAAAATATAGACTACTAATATTACATAAAATATAGACTAATAATATTACATAAAATATAGACTAATAATATTACATAAAATATAGACTACTAATATTACATAAAATATAGACTAATAATATTACATAAAATATAGACTAATAATTAGACAGGACGGCAGTGCAAACCAACATTCGGAGTTGTGCTGTACATGGGCATCATTATGGAGCCACCCCATATCAGCTGAGGCATGGAAATCAACAGGACATTGCAGATTTATGAATATACCTGCTGACCCGCTGATTTTACATCAGATCATGCTATTTGAGTATTTATATTGTTCTGATTGGACACTTTGACGACCAGTAGCAACAAAAGATTAAGAATGACCAGACTAACCACCACCACCATGCATTACCGTGTCCAAACCGTTCATGTTGTGACGTCCCAAGAACAGATGAAAGTAGACTCACAAAATGCAAGTAAACTGAAACGTATAATCTTTGAGTATGTTTTCTGACATAAAAAAGTCATTTTATTGTTTAGAAGCTTTTTGAAAACAATTTTCATTATTAATTAACTTTCAAAATGGTTGAACTGAGAGCAAGAAGCAGTCATGTAGGTCGCACACGATCACCTCCAATCTCAGACATGTGGATGGCACAATCAGAGCCATTACCTTACCATTATGACTTGTTTTAATTACTAAGAAAGTGGAGCTGTTGCTGTAGATGCTGTATTTGCAGTGTTTGAGAAAGTCCAATAATTTTTAATCTAAGTCACATAGTCAGGGTGGCTCCATAATTATGCCCATGTCTGTATGATTGTCGGCTGGTGTCAGTTAGTATTAAAATTTGCTATAAATGCTAAACCCAAACAATGGAAGAATGTGTGACTGTCAGTTCACTGTCCCTCCCGTGGCGAACACCACATGGTACCCACCTCTTCTACTATCTTCTACTAAATAATTGTCGTGTTGCAGTGGTGTCTGAAAGATATACCTGTTCTAAATTGGTACAGTTGTAGCAAATGATCTACGTACTTGTGTTTTTTGATATTTGTCGTGACTACACACAGGTGTGTGATTGTGCCGTTGGTAAAAAACAATGTGCCTGTAATATAGCTTACGTTTTGTGTAACTGAAAATTCAGGTACACTGTATGTATGCAGTAAGAATGTGTGCAAGCCAGATGTACAGTTGGAGAACTTGATTGTGAATGACTCTCTGTTATTCAGTTAAGCACTAAGTCTACGTATAAAGCTACCAGAAATATTAGAATATTAGTTGTATACCAAACTTTATTGCAAACAAATTGCATGTTCTTACAACAATGGTATGCATACTATGTCAACACATCAGGTAACTGTTATGATTCTAGGTTATTAATACTTTAAACGGGAGTGTTGGCTATAGTGTAAAATAATACTAAAATTGTGTCAATTTAGACAAACAGTGTGGTTTTAAGGGGCATTTTTCCTCTCTTAGGCACTACATTTTTGTCAAGTTCTATTTCTGCCTTCCGCTTTCTTCCGCTTGGCCGTCCTTGAGGTGCACAACTTCGACCTCGAGCAAGCAGTGGTCTTCTACGAGCTGTTGCTGTAGGCTGCACAGGTATCATGTTGTGTCTGTAACGTTTTACAGTTACACTTTTCTTTGCTGTTGGATGGAAGTGTGCTTTCCCAAACTGGTGTAAAGTGGCGGTTAACGTTGTGGACATTTTCAATGTCCAGTACTTTTCACAGAACTTATTTGCGGCTTCCTTGATTTGCGTATCACACGTCAGTCTTGATTTGAGATCTTCGACAACACAGTCTAAGTTGTTGCACACTACATTTTGTGAAGTAATTGATATGAAAACCGCGTGCAAGAAAAAAATTTGCCTGGCCTTCTGGGCGGATATTGGTATCAATTGAAAGCTCTTCACTTGCGCAAATGTTTTTCTTGCTCGCGGTTTGATATCAATTACTTCACAACATGTTGCCTTGCACTGTTTTGCGCTATAGTACAAGTGCTAAACTACGTGCTACTGAAATTTGTTGGGTGATGTTGCACGCTAAATTGTTAATTTGTTGTTGTTTTTTCATTCCGTTGTTGCCCTTTTTTGTTTCAGA
>NC_085105.1:1522547-1552547 GCF_963422355.1 Corticium candelabrum
AAAATAAATAAATAATAAAAATAAATAAATAGAAAATAAATAATAAATAAATAATAAATAAATAATAATAAATAAATAATAAATAATAAATAAATAATAAATAACAAATAAATAAATAATAAATAATAAATAAATAAATAATAAATAATAAATAAATAAATAATAATTAATAAATAAATAATAAATAATAAATAAATAATAAATAACAAATAAATAAATAATAATTAATAAATAAAAAAATAAATAAATAAATAAATAATAATTAATTAATAAATAAATAAATAATAAATAATAAATAAATAAATAAATAAAATGCATAAATAAAAATAAATAATAAATAAAAATAAATAAATAGAAAATAAATAATAAATAAATAATAAATAAATAAATAAATAATAAATAATAAGTAAATAAATAAATAAAATGCATAAATAAAAAATAAATAAATAATAAAAATAAATAAATAGAAAATAAATAATAAATAAATAATAAATAAATAATAATAAATAAATAATAAATAAATAAATAATAAATAATAAATAAATAAATAAATAATAAATAAATAAATAATAAATAATAAATAAATTATAAATTATAAATTATAAATAAATAATAAATAAATAATTAATAAATAATTAATAAATAATTAATAAATAAAAAGATAAATAACAAATAAATAAATAAATAGTAAATAATAGTAAATAAATAAATAAATAATAATATATAAATATATAAATAAAATAAAAAAATAAAAAAATAATTGCCTTCTGGTGACTAAGTTTGATCTAAATCACATCACTCTGCAGGTAGACTTGATCCAGTCTCGTTCCTCCCTAATCATTTCCGATTGTCAATCCTAACCTTATGCATGTACGGTATATGCATCTAACACTGCAATAATATCTGTTTGATTTATTGCACACATGCAGTCAAAATGACGACTATATACTGTTAGTGTCGTCTTACTGCAGCACAACAGCCATACATACACTATTACAGTCAGAACAAAAGTTACTGTAGTTTCTCAGCTTTTAAAGAATCCTGGAAGCTGCCACTCCAACTCCTGCTTTCTTGCAAACATCCAGTAGTGCTTTCCTTGTTGCGTGTTCCCTTTTCTGCCATTTGTCAAGAATAGCAAAGAGAATGCGATATGACTTTTTGTACTCCTCCTCACATTATTTAATCTCTTCGCCATCAAAGCCCAGATAAATTGCAATTTTGTGGTAATAAGATCCTAACTTTTCAGCAATCTGTTCAAGAAACAACAAGAATATCATTTCGATGCTGATGATACCAAAAAATGTTACAAGATCTTCATGTGTGATTCTGCACTGCGTGTGTGTGTGTGTGTGTGTGTGTGTGTGTGTGTGTGTGTGTGTGTGTGTGTGTGTGTGTGGTGTGTGTGTGTGTGTGTTAGTCTCGCATAGCCAGACATTAATTAACCTCGCCCTCACCATTCCGCCTCGAGCACAACCTTCATGCCATAGCAAATAAAAAATTGGGTCAATTGCCTAGCTGAGTCATCTGTAGTGTCTTCTCTATATCATGTGTTTGCATGGGATCAGAACATCTATATGTACGACTCGTGCTTTTGTTTTATGAACTAGGAAACTAACAACATGAAAACAAACTTAGAGTAGAGCAATTACTTTATCAAGTTCGACAGGTGTAAGTTCGGCATCATCTGAGTGTGTACCCTCTGGTGCTGCTGCTTGCTCATGTACGCCTTCACTGCAAGGTCCAGTTTCTTAAACACCAACAACAAAGTAAAGACATAAATAGCAGACGAAAACCTTAATTAATTAAATAACGGCGCGTGTACCCTGCAATTTGTGCGCGCGAGCTGAGCTAGATGTCCATGCAGTTCAGCAAATTCAAGGAGTCAAGAAAGTTACGATGGTGCAAGCTCTCTAGCAACGACTAGAGAACAGAGACACTAACGGTACGTTTCGTGTTTTCTATGTTGTGTTAGCAAAATCACAAAAATTAGCTTCTCTTTTTGTGCTAATTAGATTCATGTCAGTGAACTTTTGACAGTTGCGCAATCGCGTAGCTGAGAGCGCGCATGCTCACTCAGCTCAGCTCTTACTGAGCTGCTTCTGGACGTCCCACGCACTGCTTTGTGCAAGAAGACCATTCAGCAAGAAAATTTTTTGAGTCGCGCAAGCGCTTAATTAATATCGTGACCATGACAGACTCCAAAATCACGACACATCATGTCTGATTGATATCAACGACGTAGGCCACACTCAAGTAATTATTTTATTTCTAGACGTATGCTTACTTTCAGACCGTAGCATAACAGCCAAGTGCTTATATTCAACCTTGTCATCTTCCAATACATTACAAAAATTTTCAAAAGAACCAGGAGGCTTCTTTTCTAGCAATTCCAACAAGCAGCGAACCCTGTCTTCTTCTGTGTTCGATTGGACTTTATCCACTGTCGAACGTTCTTCGGGATTAAGCAGTCCCGACTGATAGAGATGGTCTAGTACAGTGCCACTCACTCGTAATCCTGTCGTCAGATCGCTGTAGCGTGGTCGTATGTGACTTTGCCATTTAGGATCAACTGCAGACATTTTGTGAAAACCTTATGACCAGCTAGGCAAATGGAAAGATGAATACGTTGAGCGCCTACGTTAGAAAAAAACCCGGACAAGTGGGAGGTCATCTCATCTCCGTTTACTTTATTTAATTAACTTAGACTAACACACACTAATCATCATGTCCCGTTGTCATATCTAGACTATTTGTATCTAAAGACTCTATGGACGATAGTTTACAAGAAGCATGCATATGCGTGCAGCTCTCCAGTGGAATAACAGAATTTATACAACAGACCATGCAAATATTTTTAAAAAAAGTTAAAAATGGGCAGGCAGTCGTACATGTACAGTCCTAGACATGATTGATTTCTATGTATAGTCGCTTGAGCCTCCGTCTGTGCGCGCGAGCTGAATTCACAAACTCTCTGGCAACTGTTGGATAACTCTTTGTGTGTATTATAGTATACTGTAGTCGTTAAGCCATCATGGCATCAACTGATGGAAAAGAAAGTTTTACTTTTAAAAAGTGGGAGATAATCTTAACTTAATTAACTAACTCAATATACTTGAACGTGAGCGAAACAATCAAAGTGCATGATAAATGTCTGTCTACTACAGTTTTCCGCATGTAACATTCAGATAAAAATCTCGAGCAGTAGCTTATGTTAGAAACGTACTAAGTCTATTAGTTTTATGTACGCGTTACCAACAGCTTAATGATTCAAAAATTCCAGAACAACGCTAGCTAAGAGACAAGGAACTGTGATGAGGGTCACAGCCCATTCTTTGTGCTCCCATAAGCTAACAGAGCTACAACAATAATTATTGTAAAAAGAAATGTCACCTTCTCATCTTTTTAAAACCCTTTCACATGCCCCTCTAACACCAGCTTGTCTGCAAGCTTCCAAAAGTGCATTCTTTGTTGCTTGTTTGCCTTTCTGTTTCTGCCATTTGTCAAGAATCTCAAAGAGAAGACGAGATGGCTCGTTGAACTGTTTCTCATATTGTGTAAGCGTTTCACCACTGAATCCCAGATGAATGCCAATTGGATGCCAATGAGATCCTACCTCTTCAGCAATCTGATAAGAAAACAACAAGAAATTGAATTTGATCAATAGTGATGATACCAAAACGTAACTAAAGTCTTCATTTCTGATTGTACATCTAGAGGACAGATTGGCCTGTTCCTTGTAGCTCCACAACTTGGCACAAGGTTTCTGCAAAGGTATAGCTATAGGCATGAGGCAGTCAGGTGGTTGCATGCCTTTCACAGAAAAAATGGGCGTGTTCCAGTCACGTGTAAAATTTTATGATAAAATTTATATAGTTTAAATTTTATTATTAATATTAATAAAACTACAGTAAACTATATAAATTTAATTATGGTATACTGTAATTAAAATTTACTTTAATAATAAAATTTATATAGTATTGTAGTCTTATTAATATTAATAAAATTTATATAGTTTATTGTAGTTTTATTAATATTAATAATAAAATTTAGAAACAATTCTAAATTTATATCAATTGCCTCGGTTGGACTGTTCTGTCTAGTATTTGTTAGTCTGTCTAGGGTTGTTTGACTACTCTTTGTCGTAGATACTCAAGACATTTTGGACAGCGCTGCTCAACCATAAATCTAGCTAACCAGCTGTGGCAACGTCTATGTTTGACTAACAGCGTCTAGACTCAATATCAAGCAAGCAGTAAGAGCATTATTGCATGGGACATGTGAGTCAATTAATTAAATAATTAAGTGTAGAGTCTTCTCTCTAGCTAAATCATACGTGTTTGCATGCATACCGGACTACGTAGGATTTATTTTTTTGTACTTTGGGTGGGTTAGTAAAAAGCATGCAAAAGATACTAGAGCGTTGAAGCACTAACCTTTCTAAGTTCAACAAATGTAACTTGGTCATTGTCTGAGTCCGCAGCTAACGGTACTTCTGCTTTTTCACGAATTGGAGTAGGTTCACGAAGTGACGTATCAATACTGTCTGTTGGGTATGTAACTTGGTCATCGTCTGAATCCGCAGCTAACGGTACTGCTGCTTTTTCACGAATTGGAGTAGGTTCACGAAGTGACGTATCAATACTGTCTGTTGGGTATCTAGTTTCTTGTAAGACTACTGCAAGGACAACAGTGCCAACAGTGCCAACAAAGAGCAGAACCACTCGCAGCACATGTACACATCTCTGTCGTCGCACATCGTGGTTTTTGTCACTTGCAATGTTGTCACCATTTGACGTTTCTTCCATTTTGGCATCCACTAGATGGAAAGTGAAATAAATGGTTGTGGAATAAACTAATCAAAACTCAAAAATTGTATTTTCTCACCTTCGTCTTCGCCTTCTCCTGATCTCAGCCTTTTGGCTAGTTTTTCAAGTCCAATACTCAAGTATTCCAGTACAGAACAAAACTTGTCAAACATGCCCTCTGGTTTTGCTGCTTGCTCATGTACGCCTCCTCTGCAAGGTCCAGTTTCTTAGACAAAACCAACAACAACAACAAAGTAAAGACATAAATAGCAGACGAAAACCTTAATTAATTAAATAACGGCGCATGTACCCTGCAATTTGTGCGCGCGAGCTGAGCTAGATGTCCATGCAGTTCAGCAAATTCAGAGTCAAGAAAGTTATGATGATGCAAGCTCTCTAGCAACGACTACGACACTAACGGTACGTTTCGTATTTTCTATGTTGCGTTAGCAAAAATCACAAAAATTAGCTTCTCTTTCTGTGCTAATTAGATTCATGTCAGTAAAACTTTTGACAGTTGCGCAATCACGTAGCTGAGAGCGCGCATGCTCACTCAGCTCAGCTCTTACTGAGCTGCTTCTGGACGTCCCACGCACTGCTTTGTGCAAGAAGACCATTCAACTAGAAAATTTTTTGAGCCGCGCAAGCGCTTAATTAATATCGTGACCATGACAGAATCCAAATCCATGACTGATTGATATCAACGACGTAGGTTCCACTCTAATAATTATTTTATTTTTATACGTATGCTTACTTTCAGACCGTAGCATATCAGCCAAGTGCTTATGTCCAGCCTTGTCCAATACATTACAAAATTTTTCAAAAGATCCAGGAGGCTTCCTTTCTAGCAATTCCAACAAGCAGCGAACCCTCTCTCCTTCTGTGTTCGGTTGCACTTTATCCACTCTCGAACGTTCTTCGGGACTAAGAAGTCCCGCCTGAAAGAGATGGTCTAGTACAGCGCCGCTCACTCGTAATCCTGTCGTCAGATCGGTGTAGCGTGGTGGCATGTGACTTTGCCATTTAGGATCAACTGCAGACATTTTGTGAAAACCTTAGCAACAGCTAACTAAGCAAATGGAAAGATGAAAACGTTGAGCGCCTACGTTAGAAAAGAACCCGGACGTGGGAGGTCATCTCTTGCCCGCGTTTACTTATGTAAACTAACACTAACTGCCGTTGTCATGCAAATTTTTTTCTTGCACGCAGTTTTGATATCAATTACTTTACAACATGTTGCCTCGCACTGTATAGGGGTATAGTCAACACGTGACACTAAGCGATAAATCACGTGTTACTGCCTGCGTGATCGTTTCACGCAAAAAGCACGATGTAGTAATGGAGGAAATTATTCAAAACAAAGATGTAGAACAAGAAATGTTTCTTCTTTTCACAACGATGTTGTCAGTTTGCAATTGCTATCTGGCAGGCAAGTACTCTTGTTTCGTTTACTTTCTTCTAGTATATTTAGAATTTTTCGAGCTTAATTTAATGTGTGTGTGTGTGTGTGTGTGTGTGTGTGTGTGTGTGTGTGTGTGTGTGTGTGTGTGTGTGTGTGTGTGCGTGCGCACTGTTCTGGAAACTTCCGGAACATTGACACGTAGTAGCTATAACCAGTTAGTTCCGGTACTAGGTAGTTACCTTAGCTCTCTAGATGTTTCTAGAACGTCTAACTAACAGGTATATAAACGGTGCTACATAGAGTAAGAGACAGAGTGCGAGTTGAGTTGATACGACGTTTGTAGTTCTTAGTGTGCTTTGTATTAGAGTATACATATTTCGAAATTCCTATTGTCTCAAGAACACAACAGGATTTTGCTGGCGACGAGGAAAACAATGTCTGCAGAGATACAGCAACTCGTTTCAGTTCTTCAGGAACAAATCCGCTTGACGCAACAGCAGCACAAGGAGGAAATGGAACAACAACGAGAGATACACATGCGGCAGATTGACATTCTGGAACGTCAACTCAAAAAAAGCCACTCCACTGTACATCGTCCTGATCAGAAGTTTCAACCGTTTGACTCAACGTCCGAACTATGGAGAGACTATTGGTCAAGGTTTCAGACTTTCACTGAGGCAAACTCTTTACCAGAGGAAAAGCTAGCATTGGTCTTTCTAACCAATCAATCCAGTGACGTCTTCAAACTAATTGACAATTATGCATCACAACTGACTCCACCTACGTCAGCCAATAAACTGTCTATGAACCAAATACAGGAGTTCATGTCCCAACATTTTGATCCCAAACGATTTGTGGTGAGAGAACGTTTTCGCTTCTGGAGCGAGATCAAACGAAAACCAGGAGAAACCCCTCACGAACTCGCTGCCAGAGTACGTCAGATGGCTACAACTTGCGATTTCCCATCAATAAAAGACCCCCTAGATGAAGCTATGCGCAGTTGTTTCTTGTGTGCAATTAACAATGAAGCTGTGCTAAAAGCTGCCTTCAAAACTAAGGAGGAGGATCTCACGTTTCAGAATGTGGTTCAGATCGCAACGGAAGTAGAGGAAGCAGCCAAGACCGCGAAAGCTCAAGTGTATGCCAAACCGGATAACGTTCCTGTTCACAAAATCACCAGCAAATCTCGACTATCGACGCCTAAGCCACACTCAAAACAGGCGCTTTCCACTTCAACAGACCACAAGCCATGTGCTAGTTGTGGAAAGAAGGATCACCCTAGAGACAAGTGTCGTCACAGGGATGCAGAGTGCCATTTCTGCAAAAAGAAGGGACACATCGAAGCTGCCTGTCGAAGCAAACAGACCAAGAAAGTAAGATGCATCACTTCAGTCAATACGGTACGCAGCCAGGATATTCCTCAGTTGCAAATACAAATCTCTCAGAACGGGAAGCAACACTCATACCTGGTAGACACCGGTGCCAGAATGAACTTTATATCTTTGGCACGATGGAAAGCGATTGGTAAGCCACCAATCCAACCGACTACAGAAGAATATCGTTCAGCATCAGGACACAACATACCAATTCTGGGTACTACATGCGTAGAATCTTCTCTACTGACAGGGGAAGACAAGGAGGTTCTCAAAAAACAACTGGAATTTACAGTTACGAAATTGAACCTCAATCTCATTGGACTGCAAACATTATTGGATTGCGATATCAGCATACTAGACAGCCTCATTTGCGAGACCGCACAGAACACATCTGTGTGTACAGTCTCAGATCACACATCTCTCCAAAAAGCATGTCAGCAACTCACACAAGAGTTTCCTGATCTTTGGAAAAACGAGCTTGGATGCCTCAAAGACTTTCAGTTGGAGGTGAAATTCAAGTCAGACGCCAAACCAGTTTTCTGCAAACCGCGCACAGTGCCATTTGCACTACTGGACGACCTGTCTCTAGCCTACAACAAGGGTATTGACAGGGGCTTATGGAAACGTGTGCAGTTTAATGATTACGGAACACCAGTCGTTCCAGTAAGGAAGTCACCATCAGCTAGTCACCCGCAAGGAAGCATCAGAGTGTGTGGAGATTAC
The DNA here is from genome assembly GCF_963422355.1 of Corticium candelabrum. NCBI lineage: Eukaryota > Metazoa > Porifera > Homoscleromorpha > Homosclerophorida > Plakinidae > Corticium > Corticium candelabrum. Next base: position 1,530,854 of record NC_085105.1, read on the forward strand.
TCTGTAACAGTAAATCCGCAGCTGGAGACACATCGGCACCCGCTGCCGCTTCCTGAAGATCTCATGCACAGATTGGGCGGTGGTTACTATTTCTCAAAGATTGACTTAGCCGATGCCTACAACCAAATTCCACTTGGTCCAGAAAGTCAAAAACGACTTGCTCTCAGCACGCACAAAGGAGTGCTCTTGCAAAAACGCCTACCCTACGGTATCAGTTCTGCACCAGGATATTTTCAGGAGATCATGGAACAGCTCACCAGTGATCTCTCAGGAGTAGCAGTATATCTGGACGACATACTCGTCAGCGGGAGAAATGCAGAAGATCACTTGCACAATCTCCGAGGGCTACTCAAAAGACTCAATGACAAGGGACTCAGATGCAGACTTGAAAAATGTGCTTTTGCTCAGTCGCGAATCACATACTTAGGCCATACGCTTTTGCTACAAGGCCTTGCCAAGGGACCAAAGGTGGACGCGGTAATGCAGATGCCGCCACCAAAAGACGTTGCCACACTAAAGTCATTTCTCGGATCGATTCAATTCTACCGCAAGTTTCTGCCTAATCTAGCGACGGCAGCAGAACCTTTGACACGACTCACTAGGAAGGACGTTCGATGGAAATGGACTACTACAGAACAAACAGCATTCAATGACCTGAAGGCAATGCTGAACACGGACACGGTTCTGGCTCATTTCAACCCATCCTGTCCTATCGGTATTTCTTGTGACGCGTCAGATGTTGGAATTGGTGCTGTGTTGTTTCATCGATATCCAGATGGGAGCGAGCGACCAATCGCCAACGCGTCCAAAACTCTTTCCTCAGCACAGAAGAAGTACTCACAAATTCAGAAAGAAGCTTTGTCCATCATTTTCGCTCTACACAAGTTTCATCAATTTCTTTATGGAAGACACTTCATTCTCGTGACAGACCACAGACCTCTTCTTGCTATGTTTGGTCCTCACAAAGCAACACCAGTCATTGCTGCCAATCGATTAGCAAGATGGGCTCTTATGCTCAGTCAATACGACTACACAATCGAGTATCGTGAAACGTCAAAGCATGGCAATGCGGATGCCCTGAGTCGCCTACCGGCAGAATCCGACCCCAACTTTGACAGAAAGGAAAGCGATAGTGACATCGACACGGTATGTCTCATCAACACTATCAGCACTCAGATCAATTCCGGCGACCAGAACAAACTTCGAAAGGAGACCGCCAAGGATCCAGTCATAACCGAAGTTTTGAGATACGTTAGAGAAGGGTGGCCAAAACAAGTTTCAGACTTACTCAAGGATTTCAAGACAAAGGAAAACTCACTGACCACTATCAACGGATGCCTAATGTATGGAAATCGCGTAGTGATACCGCGAAGTCTACAACCGGAAGTGCTAAAAATCCTACACGAAGGACATTTTGGTATGCAACGAATGAAGCAACTTGCTCGGACAGCAGTCTATTGGCCAAGAATCGATGCCGATATTCAAGACACTTGCCATCGGTGCACAGCTTGTGCCGAACACCAGAACAAGCCTGCAAAAGCAGCAAATCACCCGTGGATGTTACCGGAAAAGCCGTGGAGTAGAGTACACGTTGATCATGCCATTGATTTTATGGGACACAATTGGCTTGTCGTTGTGGATTCATATTCCAAGTACCCGTGTATTCACCCCACCAGCTCAACTTCTACCAAGTCAACAACACGATTACTTGAGGAAGATTTCGCACATTTTGGATATCCTCATGCTCTTGTGTCTGACAATGCTACTAGCTTCACGTCACAAGAATTCAAGACTTGGTGCCAAGAGAGAGGGATTGTTCATTTGACTGGCGCACCATATCACCCAGCCACCAACGGTGCCGCTGAGAGGCTAGTACAAACGTTCAAAAATTCCCTCAAGAAGTCCAGTAAACCACCCAGGGAAGCTCTCCAGGAGTTCCTTATGCAATACCGGCGATCACCATTACCAAGTGGCTACTCTCCCAGTGAGCTGCTCAACAACAGGTTGATCAGAGCCAAAATCGACACATTGGTGCCATCACCTGCTCATGAGGCACAAGGTCGTCAGGCTAGGGAAGCCACGAAGTCACAGGCGAAGGAGTTCCAGAACGCTGTTCACAAGGTTAACAATAATTACTATCAAGTGGGTAGACCGTGCTACGCTCTCTACTGTGGACCACGTCGCACCAGCGATCCAAGATGGGTTCCAGCTACAGTAATTCGAGTGCACGGCTCACGAAGCGTGAACGTGAAAGTACACCCACGAGGGCCAATCTGGCGGCGGCACATCGAACAGCTGAGACCACGCTATGGTGTAGAAGAAGACACAGATCCAGGTACAGACCCAGGGGATCTTATACACGTGCCTTCACCAACCCTTCAACCAGATGTTGAAACCAACAGCCAGGAATGTCAACCAAGCGCACCTCAATATGGACCGGGCAACCCTCGACGATCTACAAGGATTCGTAAACCAAAGAAGGTTTGGAATTGCTGACGTCTTGTCCACCTTCATAAGATCGAGTTCAAGACTAAAGGGGGAGGTGTTCTGGAAACTTCCGGAACATTGACACGTAGTAGCTATAACCAGTTAGTTCCGGTACTAGGTAGTTACCTTAGCTCTCTAGATGTTTCTAGAACGTCTAACTAACAGGTATATAAACGGTGCTACATAGAGTAAGAGACAGAGTGCGAGTTGAGTTGATACGACGTTTGTAGTTCTTAGTGTGCTTTGTATTAGAGTATACATATTTCGAAATTCCTATTGTCTCAAGAACACAACACGCACCAACTGACAACTGACAATGGATGACAACATGATCGTGATGGCAAACGCAGACCATGTAATAAAGGAGGAGTTGACATCGATCATTGGACAGCCACGATCAGGAAAGACTACTTGTCTTACACCATGAATTACAAAGTTTAGGGTGTAATTAGAAAGGACGGCAGTGCAAACCAACATTCCGGAGTTGTGCTGTACTATGATTGTCGGCTGGTGTCAGTTAGTATTAAAATTTGCTATAAATGTTAGAGCCAAACAATGGAAGAATGTGTGACTGTCAGTTCACTGTCCCTTATGTGGCGAACACCACATGGTACCCACCTCTTCTACTATCTTCTACTAAATAATTGTTGTGTTGCAGTGGTGTCTGAAAGATATACCTGTTCTAAATTGGTACAGTTGTAGCAAATGATCTACGTACTTGTGTTTTTTGATATTTGTCGTGACTACACACAGGTGTGTGATTGTGCCGTTGGTAAAAAGCAATGTGCCTGTAATATAGCTTACGTTTTGTGTAACTGAAAATTCAGGTACACTGTATGTATGCAGTAAGAATGTGTGCAAGCCAGATGTACAGTTTGGAGAACTTGATTGTGAATAACTCTCTTTTATTCAGTTAAGCACCGAGTCTACCTATAAAGCTACCAGAAATATTAGAATGTTAATTGTATACCAAACTTTATTGCAAACAAATTGTATGTTCTTACAACAATGGTATGTATACTATGTCAACACATCAGGTAACTGTTATAATTGTAGGTTTTTAATACTTTAAACTGAAGTGTTGGCTATAGTGTAAAATACTCTACTAAAATTGTGTCAATTTAGACAAACAGTGGTTTTTAAGGGGCATTTTTCCTCTCTTAGGCATTACATTTTTGTCAAGTTCTATCTCTGCCTTCCGCTTTCTTCCACTTGGCCGTCCTTGAGGTGCACTACTTCGACCGCGTGCAAGAAGTGGTCTTCTACAAGCTGTTGCTGTAGGCTGCACAGGTATCATGTTGTGTCTGTAACGTTTTACAGTTACATTTTTCTTTGCTGTTGGACGGAAGTGTGCTTTCCCAAACTGGTGTAAACTGGCGGCTAACGTTGTGGACATTTTCAATGTCCAGTACTTTTCACAGAACTTATTTGCGGCCTCCTTGATTTGCGTATCACACGTCAGTCTTGATTTGAGATCTTCGACAACACAGTCTAAGTTGTTGCACACTACATCGGGGCTAAGGCTTTTTGCACTGTTGTCACTGTTGTCCATAGTACAGTCACTGTCCAAGAAAAAACTGGGTTCCTGGTTTTCATTGGAAGTTTGCAACTGACTAGCATAAACAGTATCTGTTGATTCTGATTTAGGGTATTGACTCTCTCTTGTTAATGATGAATGTGTGTCCTTTTCATGGAGGCTTGCGTAGAATTCCTCATTTTGAACTTGATCTCCACGTGCAATTGTTGCAAACTGTCTTCGTGCTGAAGCTGAGTAATATGGAATATAGTTGATAGTGGACAGCTTATATTTCATGACGACTGCTGCCTGGTGGTGACAAGGCCGTCCGCTCATACCCTTTGGACAAGAACACACACCTAGTCTAATGTCCACAGTATGAAACTGCTGAGGATTTGAAACACTTGGAACTGAGTAAAGTCCTGAGGTTCCATCTATCTCTGCTATAGCAGTACTGTCTACCTTTTCTCCATCCCAGCCATAGAATCGAACCGACGGTCAAACCTACTGTGGCCTATATTTAGTAGTCGTAGTTCATAGTACTGTTCTAGGTTGACTGTAATGAACTGAAACAGTTGTACCAAATTGAATGCTTTCGTCCTCTGGCAAATGATATCCTTAAAAATACGAAATCCTACTTCGGCATAGTTGTTAGTGTTATTTCCTCTTGTGAGAAGTCCTAACCGATAGCTGGTTGCCCATTCTCTTCGACGCTGCCATATACTATCAAAGTATTTTGCAAAGTGAGAATGTTGTTGAAATGTGTTTGACAGTTTTACCTCTGCATACTTGTCTATGACATCTTCTTCAGATTTGGCAAATACCGATGCTTTCACTGCTTTCATTATAGATTGTCTGTCTTGCAACGGAATGTTATTTTTTGCATTCCACAGCCATCTCCAGATGCTCTGAAGTAAATGAAATGTGCAAAGAAGGCGTCGAGCTTTAGGCCATTGAGCAGCTATTGCCTCTTGAAGTGCAGACGCATCGTCAGTCAAAAAAATGTCAGGCCCTTGTTTGCCGTTGTTGTAAAATGCCCATTCTGGCATTACTGATTGTAGCTTACTTAAAGCAACTGAAAGTGTCACGGTAGTCTCACTTGAAGTGACAACAATGCCTAGAGGTATCTCTCCGGCTACATTTGAACAACTGATTACGTACATGGCACAGTTGGAACCATCCAAGCCAGGTGTTGCATCACAATATACTGTAAATCCAGAAAGTATAACGGTCTTAAATTTTAACGATTTTGCCCAATATTGACATGTTTTGGAAGTTAAGGTTTTTTATTATAACGAATCTTGATGACCAACGTTCTTTGACCAACAATTTAGTAATATCCTATTATTCTAACAGTAATCACAAGACTAGAACTCTGTACTACTGTAATAGTACTAGTACAACCAAATGGTCACTACAGAGAAGTCAGTTGATCTGTAATTTATCTAATATTGCAATGTCTTTCCACCCTCTTCTTAACATCTGATCTTGACTTGAAAGCCATTCCATGTTCTTGACGAGCCAGCCAAAATGAATGGGTTTGATCACAGATGTACGCAAGTCTACTTTGATGTTCTCTACTGCAAAGCCACTGTCTAGTAGTGTCCTCACTTTGTCAGCGTACCATGAAGAGAAGAGCTCCTTTAAGTGATGTTTAAATGGTTCATTGGTAGCCACATCAAGTGGTTGAAGTGACCCAGTGCAACCAGCTGGAACCATCACATACCTGATGTTGTGTTCACGAAGACTCTGCAAAAACTCATCACATCCGTGAGCAGCAAAAACATCAAATATACATAGACCAGGTGCATCAGGTGAAAGACCTAGTTGTTCCCGTTGTCTTGCCGTGTAAGGATCCAAAATCTTCTCTATATACTCTAGCATCGTGTCTCGATTTGACCAGTGACTCGCAGAATGAGTAATGTTCCACCCAGGGGAATGTTCACATGTGGGTGGCACCTTGGTGTTTTGCCAGCATAGATAACTTGAGGTGAGGGAAGTTCTCCAGTCAGTGATATGGCAGGAAGAACGGTAATTTCTCTTTTATCCTCTAAGCCAATCATGTCGATTTGCTTGGATCCTTGCACCTCGAGAGTCCAGTCACTCACAGGCACCATTTTGGTACCAGTTTGATCAAAATTGAGCACCATAAACAAGGGTATGTTATAGTCTTTAATAACTTTTTCTATATTATCAAGATAGATAGATTTGATATTTACAAAATCATCAGGAACCTTGCGGCTTGCACGTGTAGCTTTGCGCTTTACATACCCATGCCTGGACAGAAAGGAGAAAGCCCATCACTTCTTCAGGTCCAGTGATCCTCCATATTGTTTCTGAAGTGACGGAGCTTTGTGATTCACAATACCCATTGCAGCAGCTAGAACTATGGAAGAACTTACAGGTGATCCACAGAGGCGAAGACCTTGAATAAAATGCTTCGTTAGTTTGTCAATATCCTCTGGTAAAAGAAGAGGACGTTCTTTTTCTTGGCAGGTAGCTCTACTTCATCCAACGTCTTTCCATCCTTGAGCTGCTTGAGGACCTCTCGCTTGAAGTTCCTTAGAGTGGCTTCAGAAAGAGCAAACTTTAAGCGCTTAGAGAAAGTGTCAACTGCTCTCTTGTTTCCAAGAATGGCAGCAAACTTTCCAATCTCAGCTTTCGTTGCTTCGTCAAAATGGTGCCGCTCGTGAGACTTTCGTTTCCGTCCACGTTTTTGTAGATCGATGTTCTCCCTGTCCACGGCTGCTACAGAAGCTGCTGCAGCAACTTCTGTGCTGTCTACAGGCTTGAACCAATGGGTAAGCGACATTACTGGGCGTACCCAGTCCGCTGCTGTTCAAAATGGCGTATGTAAAAGCACGCATGCGCAAAGTAAAATTGCTTGACGTAATTTATTATAACGATGAGAACTTGTTCGTTATATTCGTTAACATTAAATGATCGTTATACTTTCTGGATTTACAGTACTAGCTCTCCTGCCTGCTGTACATATTTATGTACTCGGCACATGAGAGGAGTGCAAACTGCAAGAATAAAAGGAGTGTCTTCCCTGGTATTTTACTTGCATGGAATTTTTGCAAGACAGCCTTACCACCTGATTTTTCACAGTCTTTGTTGAATTGTTCGATCCTGGCTTCGAACTCTTCAAACTTAGCTTTTCCTTGCCTTGGACCACTGTTCGTCTGATCCCATTCAGACTTCAGTCTGTAAATGTCACCTAGACGGGGATTTGTAGAACGATCAGACAGAAGCTGTTCAGATTTTAAATCGTTTGTACAAACAAGGAGGTTGTTCTCATGCACATAGTTTGCTTAGTTTGCACATAGGTCACACACATGTTCTAGTATTGCATCTGTTAACCATCTATCGCAGGTAAACCTAGCTAAGTCATCACAGGTTATTGATCCAGCAACCTTGGCAGAAGGACACCGAGACCACAAATGACATTTTAGCATATCTAGATGCTGCTTAGAAACAAGTTCCAGTTGCATGTCTTTGGGTGGAAGTATGGACTTGTTGAACCATTCCTTTTCTTTCCTGTAATAATATGTTTAATTACTGATGTTTCTATTTTCAATGTAAACGTATAGTTAGTCAGTCAGAGAATTGTTGACACTTCTGTTTTCTAACTAGTAACATATGTATATATTTTTGCGGACATTTTAACCACCATTTGTGGTCTTTCTCAAGGTAGTTAGTGGACTTTGAAACAAGAAACTATGTCATAAGTATCGGGGCATCACAATAGTAGGATATGGTAACATACTGTCTGAAGACTAATCATCAATACAATTGACTAAAACTTCCATTTGAACAGAAGAATCAATGAATTAATATGATGGAACTGACACAGTAAGAAGCCTTTCATATCCACTGAATTAATTCCAGCTGAAAACACATTTAATAAATATTGAATATATGCATATATACACAAATGTACATTTTACAAAGGGTCTTGTCCCATACTGCTCACCCTGGTTTACAATATGATTGGTTAGGTTATTGTATCATATTTCTACTGTGATGCCATAATACTTTTGACTTACTTTCAAAGTGCCTTGAGAAAGATGCAGGTGGTCAAAGTATTGGTATTACAGATGTACATTGCAGTTGGAAAAAGAGAAAATGTGAAATATAGTTAGCCAGTTATGGAACCGTGTCTGTATGTCTGTTTGTTGTCTGTCAATCATATATTTCAATTACAACAAAATTTCCATCAGTCCTTTACATAATGACTCTTTACTGACTTAAACCCCATATGGGGGTAAAAAATTACAATTGACAATCATCAAAATCTCTAACAATAGCCCTGTCTGTCTGTTTGTCTGTCTGTTTGTCTGTCTGTCTGTCTGTCTGTCTGTCTGTCTGTCTGTCTTGGCTGTCGGTGTGTGTGTGTGTGTGTGTGTGTGTGTGTGTGTGTGTGTGTGTGTGTGTGTGTGTGTGTGTGTGTCATTCTCGTGTGTACACGTGTGCATTATTACTTAGTATGCACTGTTCTATGTCAGTCTGTACGCTACTGCATCAAATTTTTCTACATCACTCTGTGTGCTGTATCTTTTGCAAAATAGATTGCGATGCATTCTCGTATGCCATTAGCACTGAATGCACCAAACGTAAAGCCAGCAGCAAAGTTGGCCTTTGCAGAAAGAATTCTCAGCAATCCTCGACACTTTGACTCAGAAGGAATCATAGAGCACTCGATTGGGTTTGCCACCGATTGCACTTCAGCAAGCTCAACAAGCATTCCCTTCTCTGGAGAAGTGACTGGAAATGTTAGTTTACTGCAGTCTTCTCTGGACAGTTGGCAGATACTTTGTCTGAACATGTGGGAACTGCTATTAGCTATGTCTCAATTAATTATCTTTACATTGTTCTTGTAAAGAAATAACATTGTTCATAACAAACTATATTACTAGGACTACAAATTATTTTGCTTTTTTGGGCACAAGTGTGCTTGTAAATGGATATGCATTTATTTACACACACACACACACACACACACACACACACACACACACACACACACACACACACACACTATCGATATTTTGGTATGTAAATGACTCACCCGGAAGATGCTAGGTGTTTAGTGCATGGCTTCAACATCACCAGACACGGTTTCGAATATGGCGCGAAATAGATCACGTGACAGTGCACGTGGTATTTTCAAGTACATGACGTAGAGTACTAAGCTCGGTATGGGAGACCATGCAGATAAATCAACAGTTAACGTTATCTATTGCAAATCAAAATTGCATAACATTATGTTGTTTTGCGCCAACTTACGCATGACTTACCCGCATGCGCAATCACGTGCTATTGTAATGATCGATTTCACAGCAAAGAAATTAGGCAGATAATAACGGATTCATATTGCACGCTAAACACAGATTTCTGAAAGATTTTAACAAACGTTTTCTTCTTCTTCTTTGGTAAATATCTATTAGTAAATGTCGCATGTTTGCTCTGCTTTGATGATATTGAGAAGCCCATATTGACATCTATATATCAATCAATATTACAGTCAAAATTGATTGATTGATTCAGTCAATGTTAATGACAATAGTACTGTTGACTGCACACATCAATTACGTTCACTGTATATACCAATAAATATTGACTGTATATATCAATCAATATTGACTGTATATATCAATCAATATTGACTGTATATATCAATCAATATTGACTGCATATATCAATAAATATTGACTGTATATATCAATCAATATTGACTGTATATATCATGCAATATTGACTATATATCAATAAATATTGACTGTGTATATCAATCAATATTGACTGTATATATCAATCAATGTTGACTGTATATACCAATAAATATTGACTGTATATATCAATCAATATTGACTGTATATATCAATCAATATTGACTGTATATATCAATCAATATTGACTGTATATATCAATCAATATTGACTGTATATATCAATCAATATTGACTGTATATATCAATCAATATTGACTGTGTAAATCAATCAATATTGAGTGCATATATTAAGCAATATTGACTGTATATATCAATCAATATTGAGTGCATATATTAAGCAATATTGACTGTATATATCAATCAATATTGACTGTATATATCATGCAATATTGACTGTATATATCAATAAATATTGACTGTGTATATCAATCAATATTGACTGTATATATCAATAAATATTGACTGTGTATATCAATCAATATTGACTGTATATATCAAGAAATATTGACTGTGTATATCGATCAATATTGACTGTATATATCAAGCAATATTAACTGCATGAAGTAATCAAATACTATTGGCTGTACGTACAAATCAAACACAATGACCGTAGTCGAGTAAAATTCCAGACATTCAGTTTCTAGAACTGAATAGCGATAAACAACACTACAGATCTGTAAAAGTACATTGCTATAATAATAATTTTAATTAATAATATACTGTCTAGAAATTTGAGAAGAGACTTCACTTGGATGAGTCTGTACGTACTCTCTCGCTCAGGTCCTTACTCTTTTTCAATTCAAATTTGGAGTCAAAAGTAAGCAACAGCGCCAGTTTCAGTCTCACTGCTCGCGACGGTTCGTAGGCACAATGTCGCCAACTCTAGCCAAGTCTTGCCATCTTTGTCGCCTCCACCTTCCTCTGAAACAAAAAAAGGGCAACAACAGAATGAAAAAACAACAACAAATTAACAATTTCAATTTAGCGTGCAACATCACCCAACAAATTCAGTAGCACGTGGTTTAGCACTTGTACTATAGCGCAAAACAGTGCAAGGCAACATGTCGTGAAGTAATTGATATCAAAACGCAAGCAAGAAAAACATTTGCGCAAGTGAAGAGCTTTCGATTGATACCAATATCCGCCCAGAAGGCCAGGCAAATTTTTTTTCTTGCACGCGGTTTTCATATCAATTACTTCACAAAATGTAGTGTGCAACAACTTAGACTGTGTTGTCGAAGATCTCAAATCAAGACTGACGTGTGATACGCAAATCAAGGAGGCCACAAATAAGTTCTGTGAAAAGTACTGGACATTGAAAATGTCCACAACATTAACCGCCACTTTACACCAGTTTGGGAAAGCACACTTCCATCCAACAGCAAAGAAAAATGTAACTGTAAAACGTTACAGACACAACATGATACCTGTGCAGCCTACAGCAACAGCTCGTAGAAGACCACTTCTTGCTCGAGGTCGAAGTAGTGCACCTCAAGGACGGCCAAGTGGAAGAAAGCGGAAGGCAGAGATAGAACTTGACAAAAATGTAATGCCTAAGAGAGGAAAAATGCCCCTTAAAACCACACTGTTTGTCTAAATTGACACAATTTTAGTAGAGTATTTTACACTATAGCCAACACTTCAGTTTAAAGTATTAAAAACCTACAATTATAACAGTTACCTGATGTGTTGACATAGTATACATACCATTGTTGTAAGAACATACAATTTGTTTGCAATAAAGTTTGCTATACAATTAACATTCTAATATTTCTGGTAGCTTTATAGGTAGACTCGGTGCTTAACTGAATAAAAGAGAGTTATTCACAATCAAGTTCTCCAAACTGTACATCTGGCTTGCACACATTCTTACTGCATACATACAGTGTACCTGAATTTTCAGTTACACAAAACGTAAGCTATATTACAGGCACATTGCTTTTTACCAACGGCACAATCACACACCTGTGTGTAGTCGCGACAAATATCAAAAAACACAAGTACGTAGATCATTTGCTACAACTGTACCAATTTAGAACAGGTATATCTTTCAGACACCACTGCAACACGACAATTATTTAGTAGAAGATAGTAGAAGAGGTGGGTACCATGTGGTGTTCGCCACATAAGGGACAGTGAACTGACAGTCACACATTCTTCCATTGTTTGGCTCTAACATTTATAGCAAATTTTAATACTAACTGACACCAGCCGACAATCATAGTACAGCACAACTCCGGAATGTTGGTTTGCACTGCCGTCCTTTCTAATTACACCCTAAACTTTGTAATTCATGGTGTAAGACAAGTAGTCTTTCCTGATCGTGGCTGTCCAATGATCGATGTCAACTTCTCCTTTATTACATGGTCTGCGTTTGCCATCACGATCATGTTGTCATCCATTGTCAGTTGTCAGTTGGTGCGCACGCACGCACGCACACACACACACACACACACACACACACACACACACACTGTCACACACACACACACACACACACACACACACACACACACACACACACACACACACACACACACTGTCACACACACACTGTCACACACACACACACACACACACACACACACACACACACACACACACACACACACACACACACACACACACACACACACACACACACACACACACACAGACACACACACACACACACACACACACACACACACACACACACACACACACACACACACACACACACACACACACACACACACACACACACACACACACACACACACACACACACATTAAATTAAGCTCGAAAAATTCTAAATATACTAGAAGAAAGTAAACGAAACAAGAGTACTTGCCTGCCAGATAGCAATTGCAAACTGACAACATTGTTGTGAAAAGAAGAAACATTTCTTGTTCTGCATCTTTGTTTTGAATAATTTCCTCCATTACTACATCGTGCTTTTTGCCGCTTTTTGCCGTGAAACGATCACGCAGGCAGTAACACGTGATTTATCGCTTAGTGTCACGTGTTGACTATAGCAAAACAGTGCGAGGCAACATGTTGTAAAGTAATTGATATCAAAACTGCGTGCAAGAAAAAAATTTGCATGACAATGGCACATGAGTTAGTGTTAGTTTACATAAGTAAACGCGGGCAAGAGATGACCTTCCACGTCCGGGTTCTTTTCTAACGTAGGCGCTCAACGTATTCATCTTTCCATTTGCTTAGTTAGCTGTTGCTACGGTTTTCACAAAATGTCTGCAGTTGATCCTAAATGGCAAAGTCACATGCAACCACGCTACCCCGGTCTGATCGAAGGATTACGAGTGAGCGGCACTGTACTAGACCATCTCTACCAGTCGGGACTGCTTGATGCCGAAGGACGTTCGACAGTCGATAAAGTGCAATCGAACACAGAACAAGGGAGGGTTCGCTGCTTGTTGGAATTGCTAGAAAGGAAGCCTCCAGGATCTTTTGAAAAATTTTGTAATGTATTGGACAAGGTTGGATATAAGCACTTGGCTGTTATGCTACGGTCTGAAAGTAAGCATACGTATAAAAATAAAATAATTATTAGAGTGTGGAACCTACGTCGTTGATATCAATCAGACATGATGTGTCGTGATTTTGGATTCTGTCATGGTCACGATATTAATTAAGCGCTTGCGCGGCTCAAAAACTTTTCTTGTTGAATGGTCTTCTTGCACAAAGCAGTGCGTGGGACATCCAGAAGCAGCTCAGTAAGAGCTGAGGCGAGTGAGCATGCGCGCTCTCCCAGCGTAGCTTACCTTACAACGTTTTCGTATATACGCGATTGCGCGACTGTCAAAAAGTTTTACTGGCACGAATTAGCACAAAAAGAGAAGCTTTAATTTTTGTGATTTTTGCTAACGCAACATAGAAAACACGAAACGTACCGTTAGTGTCTCTGTTCTCTAGTCGTTGTTCTACAGCTTGCACCATCGTAACTTTCTTGACTCTTTGCATTGAAAGCTTTGAATTTGCTGAACTGCATGGAGCTCAGCTCGCGCGCACAAATTGCAGGGTACACGCGCCCTTATTGTAGGTGTTGAAATCTGCTATTTCAGAGCTGCCAACTCTCTCGCATTGAGCGGGAGACTCCCGCATTTGGGACCCTTCTCCCGCCTACCCGCATTTGGCATCAAATCTCCCGCATTGACCATTGGTGGGTGTGACCAAAATAATGGGCGTGCCTGTTCTGTGTAGCTAGCTGTGCACTACAGTTTTAGTACATGCATGTGTACGCACATACTTGATATCCCAATATCAATTTCTATGTGCCAGCCCCTCTCTTCATTCGGCTCCTTCATAACATACTTTGTCAAAATACCGACATAGAAGGAGGAGTCGGTCAGAAGTGGAAAGGGGAGGGGCTGGCTACCTAATTACCATAATTATGTAAGAAGGCCACAAGAAAATAGAATTCAGAACATCCCAACTAGTCACGAGAATGTGCGTGTACTTTGTTCTTAGATTTTTATAAAAGGCAGTAGTATGTACAGTACAAGTTCCGTGTTAATTAATTAACTATTATGTTTAGTAATTGGTGTTGATACTGTGTGTCGCTAATTAGGCACTGTAATCAATCAGTTATAAATTTGTTTCACTATAATTAAATTAATTAATAGCTTGTACTCCAACAGGGCATGCAAATACTTAAATTTTGTTTAGATTAGTAATACTAGCAAACTAACTTCAACATTCCTGAAGAGACTATCATCACTGATCTCTGAGAAGCATGACAGGACATACAGCGTAATGTGTTGCTGGTTGAGTTTTGCTCTTATTGGATCAGGCGTTGTTGTAGATATGTAGATTTAGTTCGCTCACAACAACTTAGTTAAACCTTCGCGGAAACGTGGGACACCAAGATTAGTGCAAAGGAAATTATGGTACAACACACGCTAAAAATTCACGCTAAAGTCAAGATTAATTACAAATTATTGCGTCTAGACAGCTGAGGAATGATGATATTTGAGCAGCTGCCCAACCGCAGACCATGTAAGTTATTCAGTTTTCCATGATATTGCACAACAGCCGTAAGCAACGGATAATTGAACGCCTGAATCGGATAATAATTATTGAACGTCGAGTTCAGATAATTGAACACCGGATTCGGATAATTGAACGCAAAATACTATAGAAGAGCATGCGCAACCGAAAGTCTGTTTCCTGAGTTCCCGCGTTTGTTGACAGAAACTATTGCTACGTAATGCAACCATTGTTACGCGAATAGCTAAAGACAGAACACCATCGCTCGCCAAACACAATGCTAACCAAGCATTAGATTAGTAGTCTATATTAAATATAGACTAATAATATTACATAAAATATAGACTAATAATATTACATAAAATATAGACTAATAATATTACATAAAATATAGACTAATAATATTACATAAAATATAGACTAATAATATTACATAAAATATAGACTAATAATATTACATAAAATATAGACTACTAATATTACATAAAATATAGACTAATAATATTACATAAAATATAGACTAATAATATTACATAAAATATAGACTACTAATATTACATAAAATATAGACTAATAATATTACATAAAATATAGACTAATAATATTACATAAAATATAGACTAATAATATTACATAAAATATAGACTACTAATATTACATAAAATATAGACTAATAATATTACATAAAATGTAGACTAATAATATTACATAAAATATAGACTAATAATATTACATAAAATATAGACTAATAATATTACATAAAATATAGACTACTAATA
This sequence comes from Corticium candelabrum, assembly GCF_963422355.1. Lineage (NCBI taxonomy): Eukaryota > Metazoa > Porifera > Homoscleromorpha > Homosclerophorida > Plakinidae > Corticium > Corticium candelabrum. The sequence goes on from NC_085105.1 coordinate 1,546,363, forward strand.
TTACATAAAATATAGACTACTAATATTACATAAAATATAGACTACTAATATTACATAAAATATAGACTAATAATATTACATAAAATATAGACTAATAATATTACATAAAATATAGACTAATAATATTACATAAAATATAGACTACTAATATTACATAAAATATAGACTAATAATATTACATAAAATGTAGACTAATAATATTACATAAAATATAGACTAATAATATTACATAAAATATAGACTAATAATATTACATAAAATATAGACTAATAATATTACATAAAATATAGACTAATAATATTACATAAAATGTAGACTAATAATATTACATAAAATATAGACTAATAATATTACATAAAATATAGACTAATAATATTACATAAAATATAGACTAATAATATTACATAAAATGTAGACTAATAATATTACATAAAATATAGACTAATAATATTACATAAAATATAGACTAATAATATTACATAAAATATAGACTAATAATATTACATAAAATATAGACTAATAATATTACATAAAATGTAGACTAATAATATTACATAAAATATAGACTAATAATATTACATAAAATGTAGACTAATAATATTACATAAAATATAGACTACTAATATTACATAAAATATAGACTACTAATATTACATAAAATATAGACTAATAATATTACATAAAATATAGACTAATAATATTACATAAAATATAGACTAATAATATTACATAAAATATAGACTAATAATATTACATAAAATATAGACTACTAATATTACATAAAATATAGACTAATAATATTACATAAAATGTAGACTAATAATATTACATAAAATATAGACTAATAATATTACATAAAATATAGACTAATAATATTACATAAAATATAGACTAATAATATTACATAAAATATAGACTAATAATATTACATAAAATATAGACTAATAATATTACATAAAATAAGTTTTATGTCATAACTTACTTACAACTGAATGAACCGAGTTAAAATTTAGACTAATAATATTACATAAAATTGAATATTAGAACTGTTTTTATATATTTTTATATAAATTATAAAATATAGACTAATTATTTAAATATATTAAATTATTTATAAAATATATATTTATAATATATATATTTTATAAATATTTTTTAAAATCTATAGAAAGTCTATAGATTTATTTATAAAAGATAATTTTATATATTTACATATATAAAACCGCACAGTTTGATAGTCCATAGTGCCTAGTGTAAACACTCCCTAATAATTGCCTTTAACTGTCATTTCTATTTTAACAAAAATCATGACATAACCTAGGAACAATCGAGATAGGTCAACCACCCACTGTGGTTTGGTTTTAATCTCTGCAGATTCTAAATGTCCTCAATTTAATTAATGAGCATGCAGCTGTTCTCATGCAATACCTCATGCAATACCTCATGCAATACATCGTGCAATAGCTAATCCAAGCCATTAATTTCCACCAATGCCACTGGTGATTTTAAGCGTAATATCTTATAGTCGCTATGTTTTCAGATGATATATTAATTAATATTGTTGTTCAAAAATGGCTGTTAGAGGTATATATAAGTTATCGTCATGAAAAATTGACTATTGAGAAACACGTGTCTTACAGTAGGCAAAATTCACATTTGGTCCTACACAAACAGTTACTTCTATTGTGCGTGCGTGTGTGTGTGTGTGTGTGTGTGTGTGTCTGTCTGTCTGTCTGTCTGTCTGTCTGTCTGTCTGTGTGTGTGTGTGTGTGTGTGTGTGTGTGTGTGTGTGTGTGTGTGTGTGTGTGTGTGTGTGTGTTTTCATGCTTGCTACATACACAGTTGTAGATGTTGAAAATGATAGATTTTGAAAACTTGTGTATAATTTGCAATTCTGAATTTGTCAATGAAGTTAACTATAGACTTGTTCCATGTCAGGTGTATCTTCTGATCAGACCGAAATCAGAGTACCTTCAGCATCATCTGGAGTCAGTTTGACGGCAGGAGTGACAGATATCACCGATGGCAATAATAGAGTAACGGTCTATACTTTGTGAAGAGTGAATTGTTACTATTATACTTAAATATCCATTTTTGTGATTTCCAGCCTATTCCTCCCATGTTAGCTTCTCAGGGCTGGAAGTACGACGTGTTTTTATGTCACGCAGGCGATGACAAAAAAGACTTTGTCTATCCATTATACAAGGAGCTCAAGGAGAAACATGGCATTGTTTCGTTTTTTGATGCTGAATCTTTGCCAGAGGGAGGCATGACACAGAAACTCATTGCTGAAGCCATAATACAGTCTCCTCTGTTTGTCGTTATACTCAGTCATGAGTTCAAGGGAAAACCCTATCCTGAAACAGAAGTTAAAGCAGCATTTGAATTTGACGAAGATAAAAGTGATTCACGTAAGTTTGACTCACGTTACAAGAAGATCATACCAGTATTTTACAAGATTACAGCCACCGCTTGCAGCGAATCTACAGTCACAATCTTAAAAAAGTTGGCTCGAATTGCTGGCATTAGGAAGAAAACTGATGAAAACGATAGTAGTTTGGTAACTCGCGTTGCGGAAAGAATTCGAGAACATGTTGAAGGCCAGCGTGATAATGGTAATTATTTTATAAGCTAACATGCAGCCGTCTGTTCTACAATATATATGTTTTTGAAATGTATTCAGGTGAGATAAAGGTACTTCCGGAATTATCATCTGTTCGTGCACAGATAAAGAGGATCTTCGAACTTGACTGAAGGACGTAGGACAACAAATTGTAATGTACGCAGCTGATCAATACGTGCGAAAGTTTGGATTAGAGGCAAACTACATGTTTTCATGCTTTAATAATCAATTAGAACAAACATTACGTTACTAGGTTACATGAATGAATTTGATGTGCTACTTTGGAAAATACAAATTTCATGCGAGTAAATTGACTGTAAGATTCAGAACAGCGTCCGAATTATGATTGATATTCTGACGACCCATTCATAAAGAATTTGTTCTGACAGACATTAGATCCAGTGTAGCAAGATATATACTGTCAATCCAGAAAGTCTTCAAGATTACACTATTTCTCATGGTTACCCGATTTTAAATAATCCATATTTTCATTATTATAGCCTAAATTTTAACGCTAACTTTAGGTGGGAAACAGCGAGATGGGCAGAAATATCAAATTGACACTTTGAAGGTCCAGGTTTATTATCAGAGCAGCTAGAACCTTCACCCCTGCTTCTCCTAGATACAGTTGAATTAGATAACGTCAAGTCCTTGTCAACGCGCGCTACGCAGCGATCGACTTTCTTTGCAAAGGGTAAAAGAACGTTTTAGCACTTCAATCGTGCCCTCTCATCGGTTTCGGTTGTCGTCTTCTTTGTCGAACGGCTAGTTCGTTCAAGCGACATCTTTTACACGTCCTAGTGGGGGCGTGGTTGTAGGAGAAATGACTCAGAATTGCCATCAAGCACTCTAGGCAAGTGTTCTGCGTTCTGCGGCGTTTCAGATAGCTGAATTTAATCAAATGCAGTTATTTGAAACCTAGAGCTGTTACTGAGAAGGTAGGAAGACAAGAAAATGGGTGTCCGACGATTGGGGCCGTTACCACGGGCGTTTGACTGACTGTAACTCATACAGATCTTGGCTGACATGCAGGGTAACAACACGATTTGTAGGTAAAGAGTTGTTGATTAGCACTATATAAGTAACTAGGCTGAAGGATGCGTGTGTGCAATTTAGACGCTACTGTCCGGTGAACGGGGTATGCAAGGCTCTGCACTGTTTTCAATCTCACTCTAAGCAGAGAAGAGGTACAATGCTCTCTTATGGTGTGCTCAATTACAACTTGGATACCTACATTTATGATGTGGTAGGGACTGCGTTCAAAAACGAATAACTGAGAACTCGCGTCCGGAATATGATGGTGTCCGAGGAACAGGCTGCGCTCTAGTGGAGATTCTCTACAGGTAAGCGATCTTTCTTTTGGAGGTGTCTCTCGTTCCGTCTTATGTATAAGGACACACCAAGGATGGAGGGGAGTTATCGCATCACGAAACTCTGTAGACGACGTACCTGCATGAGAGTCCAGAATTACAGCTGTTTCCGGACCATACAAAAGAGACGAAAGAACTACAGAGACAAAGACGCTCAGCTTGGTGAAAGAATTGACAATTCTCTTGTGTCTAGAAATGCGGTCGAGTGACTCTGTATGACTGAGTGATTGGTGATCCGTGCTAGCATTTTAACTTTCAAAGTGCAATTGTTGGAGACAGTACTTCCAAGGAACTGGAAGGATGCATGGTACCATATCAATGAGATTACATTTATGACGGAGAACAATGGGAGATGGACGATGGGCAACCTCTTAATTCCGGTGACACAGCTAAAAGTTTCGTCTCTTGTAGCTAATGGTGTGCCCCTGTCATAGTAAGTGGAATGTAAGGTATAGAGACTTTCATATGAATCAGATATTAATGCCATATCAGCACATTCAACGTCTGCCACTGACTCCTCTGATGTAAGCTTCTTCTTGTTTCCTACTGGATCAGCATTCAAGAGGTATGACGAGCACAAGCCAGCATCTGGTAAGTGATCAGTAACGGCAATTCTTGTCACAGTATCAAAATAGATTATTTTGATACTGAAACATTCCCATTGGAAATCCCCGAATTGTGGGTAAGGCCTCGACATGGGTCAGTTGGACTGACGTCCCAAACTGTTCCATGTTCACTCTTGTCATGAACAGAAACCAACATCCTTCAAAACAAAGCTAATTGCAAAGTCTAAGTTGTATGCCTTTCTTCACACATACACACACACACACACACACACACACACACACACACACACACACACACACACACACACACACACACACACACACACACAGCGAACTTTTCCATATTGTCAATATTTATAAAGCAAACAAACAAATTTAGCAGCAGATCTAAAGTCTCTAACGCTAGTACATGCCATTAAAACATTTTAGTGTCTGTGTCTGTGGTTAAGGAGATGCCGTATTCTCTTTTTACACGTCACACTGTAACCTTACTCATATCTTTGTTATTTCAAAAAACGTATAGTCTAGCTAGCAGGGCTGTTCTTCAGAGACGTGTGCTGATCACATGTCATATCAACACCAGTTTCTGTAATATTTAGCTAGGAACCATCAAATAGTTTTGTTTCCACAAGTTAGAAGTGAATTTTCTCATTTTTTGCTGGAACATGTATGCTGATACTCAGCAACATCAGCCGTCAGAGTCAAAAGCGACAGTCTCACAACAGGCCAAATCTGCCAACATGTCTGTCTGTTTGTGTTTGTTTATGTGTGCATGCATGTATCGTGTGTGTGTGTGTGTGCACGCGCGTGTCTGTCTGTCTGTCTGTCTGTCTGTCTGTCTGTCTGTTTGTTTGTGTGTGCATGCATGTATCATGTGTGTGTGCATGCATGTATCATGTGTGTGTGCATGCATATGTGTCACTGTGACAGTGTGTGTCTGTGTGTGCGTACATGCGTGTGTGATAAATTAACACAAAACATTTGCATGACCCTTTCTCATTGCTCAGACACTGAAATGCCACTTCTCAGCATGGTACAGTCTCATTGTCTATCGACACGTACAGCTAGGCAAAGCTCGGGCCGTCGCCAACTGGCGTTGTCTACTAAGAATATGGAACAAGTGGCGAGCATACATACTAAACAGACAGTCAGAAAAAGAAGCAGAATGTCTTGCAGAGCAAATGAAGAGAGAACACAGGTGGGAGTGTCACATGTTGATATCAACATTTATCAAACGTTATCACAAAAATTTTGTTTTCAATTGTGTTATAGAAATGGTCAGGTGGCAGCCATTTTTGGTCGTCACTTGTACTTGTGTCGTTGCTTTTCCGCCTGGCAGACTTGGACCAGAAGGCGAGTGGAGAAAAAGGAGTTGGAAAACGTAATGGATCAGCACAGGCAAAAGATGTCTGCTCTACTGGAAGCTGCAGCAACAGGTGATTTCAAGAGCTTATAAGGACAGTGTTAGTTGTTGACAACACTGCAGAGGCGTAGGATGCAAACGATAACTGATCTGGTCTAGTGTGCGCTAAAGGGCGGGGCAATGTATTATTTATTTAATCTATTAATTATTAAATGTATTAATTATTTAATCAGATAAAAATATTAATTATTTAATTGGCTATA